>NW_026946680.1:722002-723619 GCF_900007245.1 Priceomyces carsonii | reverse complement strand
AAGCAGTGAAGAACGTAGAAAAAATGATTTTACAGATCTAGATTGCATTTTTAAAAGAGGGTCTTACAATAGCCAAAAAGATCACCAAGATGATCAAGGAGATCTGGGTTTTAAATCGACACATAAAAAGATTAATATATATAGAAATAATGGGGATAATGAGATTAATTCACCGGATGGAGGAGTCTTTGACAAAGTGAGTGAAGAATCTCAGGATACAGAGCTAACAAAGAGAGACCTTTCTTCTAAAGGGCCACTGCAAAATAATAATATTATAGACTTCGTGCCAATCGATTCACAAGCTCCATAGGATATTGGCTGGATGCGAATATGGGATACCTAGAAGGAAAGAGAAAGAGATAGATTCGCTCCATTGGTGTTAATGTCGAATCTAATCATTCCTATGCTAGAAAATTTGAACGGGAGTAGCAAGATGTTTTTTTTTTTTCAAATTTGCACCATGAGTTTAGAAACCCTCAATGGAAAATCTGTCAAGGCAGTTTTTCAAAGCGTTTTATCTCTCATGAAAGTACTGGGCTATGTAAACCTATATAAATGTCGTAATTTGAGGTGCATAACTCCGCTTGATTAGACCTTTTTCTACTTTCTTAATCTGCTTCATCTATACTCGTAGCAGAACGTTTTTGCATTCTGATTCGTCCTTGTGTATCATATTTTAGGACCTCAATAGTAGACTTACAAATGTTTGCACAATGATGATGTTATAAAATTACTAAAACGTAATTGAGGTGTGAGAGAGCAAAACAATGGTTACGGTAGCTTCTGTTATAAATAAAGTTTGAGGAGAAATACATTTTTGATTATTATTTATAACTGGACACAGATACAACGAAGACCTAAAGAAGTCGACCCATATTGCTTCGGTCCATAAAGTTGCAAAATCAGTGGGTGAGTAAAGTACTAGTAACAATTTGTGATTTTGATCAGCTCTTCCAAAAAAAAAAACGCAACCACATTTCTCGTGTGAAGTAAAGATATTCTATAGAGTCGAGCTCTCAATGAAAATATTGATTTGACCATAATATAGGTGCCCGTCGGCCCGAAGGGCTTAGTACAAAACTTATGAATGAAGGAGAGCCCTGTAAACTCCTATGGAGAGTTTCTTTTTTTAGATTAGTTAAGTATGTCTTTATAATTTATTTATAGTAGCAATTAGGCCGTATATATACGTTTTTTTCTTGAAACTTATCGACCCTATTCATCCCCAAAAAAAGGCATTTTTATTACAATCTTTCAAACAGGCACATAACGTCTCCGTTCCTAAAATATTAACCATGAAAATTCATCTTCTCATATAGAAATATCGAGGCCATAATTAAAATGAATTCTTTATACTTTTAAGTTGACATCTGGTCAATAGCATGTAAATCTTTTGAATAAGGTGAAACAGGGTTTGTGAGCTTTCTATTTATCGCGGAACCTTTTGAAGCAACACTATCATTTGTAATGCTCGTACTTTGAGACTCCTTGCTTGTTTTATCAAAAATTACTCCATCCTCTTTGTTACCATGTTCTTCTTCTTGGGTGCCGTGGGAATAGATTCTAAATATGTCGTCCAACGCTTCAAAATCTATTTGCTTACATTCTTCACTGTTT
>NW_026946680.1:718491-721692 GCF_900007245.1 Priceomyces carsonii | reverse complement strand
GGAATTCAATTCACGACTGAGTTCGCTTCCAGATAGTTTACTACGCTTACGATCCTGGGATGGTTCTTCCACAGGTCTAGGAACTACATTCTCAAATGGGTCAGTCCCTTTTGTTTTAGTCCCTACCTCAAGGGCTCTCGTTAGTCGCTCCTTTGTGTCAAGAGCCTCTTTTCTCTCTTCGTAGAAAAATCCTGCAATTGCAGACCTTAAAGTGATTCCATGTTCGACAGTCTCAGGATCGTTAATAACGTAGTAGTTTATTACCATACTTCCGTCGTTTGCAATATTATACCTGAAAAATCCAGAAAAAGATTGGTGGTCTGAAATGAATACCCTATCTGTCCCACAGAGGAAAGCTTGATAAATATACTTCCTTAGCACTAAAGCGCATACCACTCTGGGTGTCCATTCTCGGTCTTGAAATATAGTATTCGTCGAGTGCAGTCTCAAGCTTCTCTGGTCTGATAAGCACTTATTATATTCTTTTAACGTTGCTTTCAATTCTTTAAACCCTCGTGCTAAATGATAACTCTTCTTTTTGTAATCACCTATCCCAAAACAGATTTCCGGATTTTGCCGATTAGGAGACAGTTTATTCATTGCAAAATGAATGATATCCGGCTTTATTATACGTCTTCTATCTAAAGGTGGTCTTATGATAGTTGGCTTGCCAAACTTATGATATTTCCCATAAATCTCACCGTAAAGCGTGTTGATCGAATCCGCTATTTTTTGATCAAAGTATTCCTGGATATCACCTTCCACATTTGTAGCATCTCCAAATGGATAAGCATATCGCTTCAGCAAATATTCATCATCGATAATAGACCCTCTGAGAGCGTTGTCAAGTGGAGCAAGATAAGTTGTTTTAAATTCGTTGCTGGTCATCTCCCTAAAGTCGGCTACCACCATTAAGTTGGTAACATAATTAAGTGCGAGTATGAACGCCCTCGTCTCAACCGATACCGACGCATCGCTTTTGGGTACTATCCGCTCTATTTTGTCAAGAGTAAACTCTTCTTCTGGTATATCGTTGTGGACTCTCAATAAATGAGTGTCTAAAAAGACTCTGGCATTTTGGTCATTGTCATTCTGTACCTTTGTATAAAGTGCTGGGTTGATCCTGATGCACTCACTGGCAGGATCATCGAAAGCTATTTCCTTGCTCTCTTCCCCTGAGAAATACATACATGGCATACTAAGAGATAGTTATCTATACTTTTTTTTTGATTTGAGATTGATTTTATCTATGTCCTGTACATAGAATGAACTATGTAATTCATGTTGAATTTGACTATAAAATGAAGAATATTTCGACGTCAAATTTCTCTCATCCATTGAAGTCCTGATTCCTAGTGAACTGCTTATATGGTCGACAAGTTACATATAATAACTTTTATTATTTTCTTTCTTTAATAACTACAGCCTACAACTTATACTTTTATGATGTTTGGATTATTAATCCATTAGTTTTGCTTTACATGTTTGTCAATAGCTTTATCGTCTGAAGAGCAGGCCTATGAAATTACTAACTTATCAGACGTCTCCATGACAAAATTAAAGTCTACAACTACGTCTCTCTCTTATTCATATATCGACTTAGATAAATATGAAGGTAACAATATGGCTATAACTCAACGGATGGACGTCACATGGTGCTTTAATAACAGGGACAATTGGAACACGTGTGTAACGACAGTGGGAACAATAAGTGCTATAGCTCTAGGGATGGCACAAGTGCTCAAGAAAGAATCGGACGACAGCCAGTGTGCAAATCAGAATGTCTATAATTGTTTTGAGACTCTTTTTGAGACTCTTTATTCTCTTTGTCAAAGATCACTTCATCTGAAGAACTCGTCTCGTCATTTTCGCTGCTTTTCGAATGATTGGTACTCCTTTCTCTCATGTCTTCTTGCCGAGTGTCAACATATGCTCTAAAAATGTCATCCAATGCCTCAAAATCTCTTCTTTTACACTTTTCCTTACATGGGAAAACTGATAATCCAAAGTCTATTAACGAGATTTTACCACTTACCGAAACATGAATATTAGCTGCCCTGACATCATTATGGCAAATCCCCAAAAGATGAATCTCCTCGAGTCTGGATTTAATTACTTCATATACTTTCTTGTAATCCCATTTGGACATCGGTAACTCTTCTCCTAGATCTTCAAATATATGCATTGGTTGGCTAGGTACCCCGTTTAAATATCCAGATATAATGAGTTTAGGAAAATGTGATGCAAATTGAGACTTTGCGAGTATTTTATTAATCTCTAGTTCGTTAACATACATGTCATAATAGCTATCTTTTTCGGGGAAGTTCTCGAATGCCAGATCGGGATAGTTGTACAATTTAACAAATACATCGGTGGGAAGTATCGATGCTAATCCAGGATAACATTTAGGGGCATCATAGACTTTGCGACAGTATGTGTTTCCATGGATTTCATCAAAATCATCGTAATCGATATTTTCTTCAATGGAATTCAATTCACGACTGAGTTCGCTTCCAGATAGCTTACTACGCTTACGATCCTGGGACGGCTCTTCCACGGGTCTAGGAACTACGTTATAAAACGGGTCGGTCTCTTTTGTTTTAGTCCCTACCTCAAGCACTTTAACTAGTCGCTCCTTTGTATCAAGTGCCTCCTTTCTCTCTTCGTAGAAAAATCCTGCAATTGCAGACCTTAAAGTGATTCCATGTTCGACAGTCTCAGGATCGTTAATAACGTAGTAGTTTATTACCATACTTCCGTCGTTTGCAATACTATACCTGAAGAATCCAGAAAAAGATTGATTATCTGAAATGAATACCCTATCTGTTCCACAGAGGAAAGCTTGATAAATATACTTCCTTAGCACTAGAGCGCATACCACTCTGGGTGTCCATTCTCGGTCTTGAAATATAGTATGCGTCGAGTGCAGTCTCAAGCTTCTCTTGTCTGATAAGCACTTATTATATTCTTTTAACGTAGCTTTCAATTCTTCAAACCCTCGTGCTAAATGATAACTCTTCTTTTTGTAATCACCTATCCCAAAACAGATTTCCGGATTTTGCCGATTAGGAGACAGTTTATTCATTACTAAATGAATGATATCTGGCTTTATTATACGTCTTCTATCTAAAGGTGGTCTTATGATAGTTGGCTTGCCAAAATAATGGTTCCTATCACAAATGTCATGGTAAAGTTCGTTGA
>NW_026946680.1:630387-718285 GCF_900007245.1 Priceomyces carsonii | reverse complement strand
TCGAATCCGCTATTTTTTGATCAAAGTATTCCTGGATATCACCTTCCACATTTGTAGCATCTCCAAATGGATATCTATAATCCTGCGATAATAAGCGAGTACTGATATGAGATCCTTTAAGGGCATTTTCAAGTGGAGCGAGGTAGCTAGTTTTGAATTCATCAGAAGTCATCTCCTTAAAGTCTGCTGTAGTCATTAGATTAGTTACAAAGTTAAGGAGCGGTATGGATGCCCTTGTTTCAACCGATACTGACGCATCACTCTTGGGTACTATTCTTTCTATTTTCTCCAGAGATAGTTCATCTGCTGGTATATAATTACGGATCCTTAATAAATGAGTGTCTAATAAGACCCTGGCATTTTGCTCATTATCGTTCTGTACCTTTGTAAAAAGTGCTGGGTTGATCCTGATGCACTCACTGGCAGGATCATCGAAAGCTATTTCCTTGCTCTCTTCCCCTGAGAAATACATACATGGCATACTAAGAGATAGTTATCTATACTATTTTTTGATTTGAGATTGATTTTATCTATGTCCTGTACATAGTCCAAGTCACTTAATGCTTTAAGGAGATATTACCTCGAAATTAAAAGCGCATGCAAACAGAATCCTAACATCTTAGGAGGTTCGGCAACTTCTCTCATCTTTCCTATCATAAGAATAATAAATTATCATATAATACTCATCAAGCCGATGAGATTATTAAAGATTTAAAGATCCAAATCCAGGGGGAAGAAGAAGTGGATCCGATAACCAAGCGAATGAAAAATTCACCCAATTCGGTGGAGAAAAGCTATGTATCAGAGTTAAATTCCTACAACCTTTAATAAAGTATGCTATTTCATTTTATAAAATACAAATACTGTCAGTTAAGATTAGTATCGTCTAAGTATTATCATGGAATGGGGAAATAGAGCCTTGTGAGTAGCTAGAGTGAGTATACACGTTGGAACGTTTGATCGTTAATTGAATAAATTCCAAAAAACCCTTACACCTGATATAAGAGTACATATAGATAAAGCTAATTTGTGCGTTCCCATCTAAAGCTAAGTGATGACACAACATAAACAGTCACGTTACAAATGAGTCATATTCATTATAAGCTATTCATTTATAACATTCAGGGATTAATATGACCTATTAAAAGCTTCCATATCATTACTTTCAATTGCTTTTAATTATGAACCGTGAGGACGAAGATCTAATTAACAAAAAATTCTTGGGATGTGCACTGTATTCTTACAGTGAGCCAGACCCTAATGAAAGGAAACAAATTGTAGACGCCATCGATTATAAGGCAATAAATCGTGACTTAGTATCTGGTGTATTTAACTTGATGGGCAGCTCTGCGGAAGAATTTCATTTTGCCATTGATGAGTATGACCATTTACATGTTTACAACCCGCGTTTGACTGACGGCAATATTGATGACGATGAAGAATATGAAAGAGTTGTTAAGAGGAAACTTCATTTATATGGTGCCGAGGTATTCAACTGGACCGACAAAGATGACTATGAAGAAATTATTAATGATAAAACATACCGGCATGTAGAAAAAGAGGCAAACCAGACAGGAGCAGGCCACAAAGTTTACGGCCCTCTTCCTTTACTCCTTAATTATACTGATGATATATGTTCATGCTGGGTACCACGATGTGTGGAAAGAGCGCTTCATAGAAGTGGAAACTATATCAAGCCAGATAAACAACGATTTCCTGACATAGATCTAGAATTGTGGCGATACCATGTTGGATAAAAGAAGAATATATGTATTCTTGTATCTTGAATACTCAGCAAAAAAGCAAAGTTTATATGACTGTCACATAGAAAGCTCCATAGTACAGTAGACAATGGCAGGAACTACGTCACTGGCTCTGAAACAAAGCGATGTAGCGGCTCAGAAGATTGTTTTATTTATGTCAGGTAACAGAAGTATTTGTGAAAGTGTTTCTGAGAGTATAAAAAAGAAGAAAGTCAACTGGTCTAGGGCTTGTCGTCTTCGTTTAAAATTCCTATAAAGCGATATGCAACTTTTACTTAAGTTTACATAGTAATTCTATTGTTATACTTGACTCACAGACTAATTGCGAGGATTTATGGATTGTTTGAATAGTGCCCCTATCGTACTTAGGCGATTTTCTATAATACATTTGGCTACTCTAACCTCATGTATAGTGTGCTACTACCTAAAATGAAATCTTCTACTTGGAAAATATTTCGAGCTTACAATACTCTTAAAATTGTGTGTACTTATAAGACCGGCTACTTACACAAACTGAAATAAGGTTGTATAGTGTAGTGGTTATCACTTTCGGTTTTGATCCGAACAACCCCGGTTCGAATCCGGGTACGACCTATTTTTAATGTCTAATAAAATAGACGAGAAAACAAATGTCGGTTGTGGACGCTGCGACATTATTTGTTTTTGTTTGCAAATAAACCCCGTTAGACGTAGTGTTGCCGTTTATCAGCATTTCTGTCTTTTTTCTTTTTATTTATTTATCTGACTGATTTTGTCACTAGCTTATAGAGAAGTACCAAGAGCTATCTTTCGAGTTATAAGATATAACAGGGCCCACAAAGCAAGAGACTAATAAAGATCACTATCACGCTCGTTGGTTGCACAAGATCACAAAGAACTACAATTTTTTTTTTTCTCGTTTATTTCATCTTCATTCCTTTAATCTGCAATGGAGGATAGCAGAAAGCCCACCTCACGGGTGATTGACTCCTTGCATAGTGAAATAGATGAATTGAAAAATGAGCTTGAAATAGCTCGGCTGGCAAAGGAAGAGTACAAAAAGAAACACCTAGTTGAAAGCAAGAAAAACGAATCATACGTGGATCAATTGGCAAATGCAAAGCACGAAAACGATATGGTGAATGCATTATTGAAGCGAAAAGAAAGACGAGTAGCCGATTTGGAAGAACAGTATAACGATTTAAATTCAAGCAATGAGACTTTGCTGTTGAACAATAAAAACATGAAGATCCGATGTGAAAATTTACAGGAATCGTCTGCCTTATCAACTGCTGAATATGAGAGATTAAAAATTGCTTATGATGCTTTGTTGGCCTCTCAAGTGGAGTATAAAAAACATTACCAGAAAGAAATTCATAATTTGACTTCACAATTCGAAAAATATAAGAAGGAAAGTTCTGAAAGATTTGAGTCCTTGTCAGATAACTTATCGAGTAATGACCGTGATATAGATACCCTATTGGACAGTTTGACGAATAAAAGGAAAACAATGGACAATTTGTATGTTAACAAGAATAGAGCCGTCCTAGAATTATTATCTAAATTGGCGAAAGCAGCGAATATACATGGTCACTCATCGAAAAGTATACTTCAAAATAACGTTGAAGTAATTCGATTCTTGGTCGAAAAATATCCAGAATTACAATCCAAATTATTACACCAAGAGAACTTCGACGTCGACTTAGATGAACTTTTAAATGAATCAAACGAAGCTTTGTCCAATTCTTCATTTGACGAAGAAGCCACCTTAATAAATTCTCCTGACCCAAGCAATGACTTGAAAAACCTTAATATAAAGTCTGGCCTTAAGAATAATAATATTCAGCAAAAGAAGAGAAAGAATAACAGCAAGAGGAATTCTATGAGATTCGACCTGAAGAGCTCACTGGATTTTGCGCAATCTCATTTGAATGTTCCTAAAAGAAACTCCAATCTGCAAAAAATAAGAAACACTAGCGGTGATTCACAGTCTCGTACTCCTACACCCCCTTCAAATATCAATGGAGATAGTTCAAGACGTGATAAGTCTGGAGCACCGAGTAATTCATTTGGATCTAACCGTCAAAAGAGTAATTCTAAAAATTCAAAGAGAAGATCTCTTTATATAGACAACAGTGCTAAAGCCTAACATAGTGGCTTCTTCGAAGTTACAGAATTCACACGGTCATTATCAAGTCATTTATTTTAGAAAGTATAGAGTAATAAATTCTAACCCTTTTCTTCTAATTAGAGTTCGTATATGGAAATAGTTCCATCTTCATAGCTTAAGACCAACAAGTCTTTTCTTGTGATGCTTTTCCGTTGTTTTATTAATGATCTATAAGAATTCGGTAATTCCGTGGCACTTTTATCTGAGTCTATGGTAGTTAAATTAGATAGCTTCAAGACATTTTTGGATTTAATAGCTTGTGCATTGGAATCCTCCAACGTTTCAACAACTGGTACATTACCCAGAATAGCAAATATCTCTTCAAAATCATGCGAATACCCACATACTTGACCATTCCAAAAGCCAACAACAATAATATCCCTGACGCTCGATATAGCTTGGATACCAGCCATCCTGAGTTTGACCTTATGTTGAGTTCTGTTTCGATAATCATGGACTATAATAGATTTACGCAGCGATCCAGATACAACGAAGCCATCCTCATAACTTAGGCTTATTACCGGTTCAGGAGTATGGGACGCATGCGCATAAATGAGATTAACCTTAAATTCTCTATTGATGAGGGTCCTTTCTGTAGCTATCAGGCCAGGCTGCTTTCGAAACATTGAAGACAATCCCAGGTTGTCACCTTGAGTATTTGCAGTTGAAGTTGAAGATGAAGATGAAGATGATATAGAAATCGGTTTTACATCCTCTAAGCTAAATCCAAGGACATGCCCTGATTCATAACCAACAAAAAATACAGTCTCCTTGATAAATAGAACCTTCATCACAATTCCAAACTGGTCTCTCTTCAAATCACTAGACGAGGGTATTTCTACTTCAATATCTTCTTGAAGTTTTATTTGTTTCTGATATAAATCCCAACCACTAAAGTTAGTCACGACTCGCTTCAAATTGAGCTGATCCTCAATAGATTCGTCCGGAGAGGCTCCATCAAAAATTTTGTAGATATCAAAATGATTTGAATCTTGTGAAGCAGGAGTAATCAAAAGGTTTTTACAGTAGTCAACGTTGCAAAAATTCAAGGCATTGACTGGAATTGAAACGCTATTTGGAACAGGAAAAATGTTTAATAACTCTTCCTTCTTCTTCCGCAATTGATCAGAATCTTTCACGCTAAAGTATTTCACATCGTTGAAATTCAGTGTAGGCACAGATGAACTAAAATTAGTGAAGCTAAGTATATCCCAAATCTTGATCTCAGAATCTTTTGAATGGGTTAGCAAGTAATTGTTGTCTAGCTGTTTAACAGTTATTATGCTCGAGTCATGTCCTTTCCAAGTGCCCATCGGACGCCTCTTATTTAGATCCCACCATATTATCCATCCTTTACTATCGCAAGAAACTAAAGAGGGCTCCTTACTATCAGGCAATCGAAATACTTCAGAGGAAGTTATAGCATTGGAATGTCCTCTTAGAGATACTACCTTCTTTAATGCCATGGAATTTAGGTTTATTTGATTTTTATATATGTATCGATCTCTGATATCGATATCGAGATGAGGCTCATACAGTCTACATTATTGAGAAGACTACAAGCAGTCTATTCACCATATTCAACACAAATGCCAGGGAGAATTAACTCTCACCTTTCGTTTACTTATTCATTACTTTTACTATGACGCCAATAGTCAAATACACTAATGCTATTTTTTGTTCTTAAAGATCTATTAGACTGGTTCTCTAAACTACCTAAAACCAGCCTTTGTGGAATGGCAAATTCATTCTCTTCACCAAAAGATGAAGACCGATCCGGTCTCAAGCTTATAAAGCTTCTCTGGGACTGAACTCTTTTTGATAAATTCCTGATGGATTTCGATAAATGTAAATTTGGCGCCACGTCTTTCGTCTCGGTCATAGAAGGTCCTATTGATTTAGCTAAATGCAGCTGCTTGGATACATGTATCGTCGAAGTAGACTTCAAAGGAAATGAAGACGGCGGGTTGTGATCGCTATTCAGTTGGCTATCTGAGCCTCTTGATTTTTTAACGGTAAGCTTTGGGTATTCTGATGATTCTTTCAAGCCTTGTGAAATCTCTAGTTCTCCAAAGATTAAACTACTACCCAGAGGTGATTCGATTCTAGATCCTAAATTTGAACGGTGTGAAAGCTTTTCCTTCAACGTATCCACGACCCAGCCCATTTCGTTTAGCTTGTTTCGGTAATTCAGCAAATATAGCTCTTTCTCTGCATTTGCTGTTAGTTCTCTTTCAAGGTCATATTCTATCAATGCAATCTTCTCTAACAACTCGTTGTTTTGCTGTGTAGACAGTTCTAACTGACTTAGAAGCAAGCGATTCTGTGAACTCACTGATTCATTTGCAATTTCTATGTCAACCAATTTCTCTTTTAATGACTTAATCTCGCATTTGTATGCACTGTTAAGATCATTATTACTGCTCTGGAGTTCCTTGAGCTCAATATTGAGAGACATTATTTTACCTTTCAATATCTGTATATCTTCATCTTTTGATACAAGGTTCAGGTTTAGTTTACAATTGGCATTTTCCAAAGTTTCAACCTCGTCTTCTAATGCCTGCTCTAATTCTTTACTCGACTCTTGAAATTCATCCAACTCACATTTTAAGTCTAAAACCCGCTGTACTATTTGATCTTTGGTTAAGTTTTCAAGTTCACACTTTAGAAGCTTCTGAGGAGAACCGGGGACCATTCACGCATCTATGAGTAGCCTGCTGAAGAATTCAGACACTTCAAATGTTCAAGGCTAAAGAGAAACTCAATGATCAAAACATTCAAAACATATTTTAAACAGATAAACATTCGCACTACACCCATTATACAGTTCAATATATGAACGCTTTTGACAATTTGATAAAGAGCATGCTGTATTCTCCAAAAGATTACAAGTTAGTCTAGCTTAAAAAGCCAGAAAAAACACATCCGGCTGACTGTTTGTGAGAATTCGTTTGTGATTAATACAACGTGTGAAGATTCTCTTAGAAGACTATCATCTATTTTGACCAGACATTCGAGCTCAACATAGAATAAAGCTTCTCTGAGGGTATCTAGAGTATTTTGGGCGATTTGAGGGACAATATAAACTCAATTTGCATCCTATGATTGTATCTTAATAAGCTTTTGCCAGGATCTGTGCTTACTACATATTAGAAGTTTATCAGCAGAGATCTCACCATGAAGATGATATCATCAGTAGAAGGAATTGAAAAATCAAATTCTCAGACAAAACCCATCACCTTGTAAAAGATGATGAAGGTATTTGGATATAGTATTCCTGAGTGCCATGTCTGTCGAGTTCTAAGCTTGGAAAGATAAAACAGCTTATGGCTCAAGCAGAAGATACGCGTAATTACCAGACTAAAAGAGTAACTACAATCACGATGGCATCACCAAATTCTAAGTGCACAAAACAACCATCAATTGCCAGTGTCGTAGAAGAACAACAATCCATAGGTTACCCTACTTTTTAAATATTTGACATATTCTTCGGACACCACTCTGAGCAAGCGGGTAACCCAAGATCAAATACAGAAATAGTTGCAAAATAGAACGAACGTTGTTAGGTTCTCAAGGATGGAGCAACAACAAGAGATAGGGGGAGCACAGGCACTTCTTCAGCTTGGATCTAAAAACAAGGATGAGGAGGATGTAGAGCAGAGAGAAGAAGATAGGGAAGATGAGAGTGATGATGCAGATCAGCTTGAAGACAAAAGCGAAGTCATAGAAGACCAAGCGGTCGAAGAGGACGATGAGGTGTCGGAATCTGACTTAGCTGAGGGCAAGGCAACTAATCAGCAGATTAATGATGCGGTAGAAGCTGCAGTTATGCGCTATGTGGGTGGTACGTTGGATGATAATAACATAGGCAAAAAAGGAAAGAGGAAGCACTCACAGTCTCAAGCGAACCAACTGCACGAGGATCTCATGTCGAATATTAATGAATTTAATCAATGGACAGGATTTTTGGAAGATGAGATAGGAGGAAATGGGCCCACAGGGCTGACCGAGCACACTTCTCAGCAATCTCAGAGTCACGATGACTATACTCAATTCTCTCCACGTACACCGAAAAAGCGGAAGAAGAGAAAGACAGGCCACAATGATATTGACCCTGAACTAACGGGCTTGGACTCTACCACTGAGCATGATCAATTGGTGCAAGCAACTATATTGGATGCTAGGGAGTTAGCGAAGCAACTAGGCAATGGTGTTCTTCATGATCATGATATTAATTCTCTTCATAATAGCTTGAACGGATTACCTTCTCATCAAGCCCAACAAGTAATTGCAGCTGCCACGGCAGCAGTACAGAATCAAGGCCAAGGAACATCAGAATCGGCCGCTGCAATTAATCAACTTGCTCAAGCTGCGTCTTCACTTTCAGGTAATGGAGTTGACTCGATTAACAGAAATAGACAATTGGCAAGCTCGGATAGTCGCAGATCTTCGAAGAAAAGTGATGATAGCATCATCAATTATTCCATGGCGAACGTTCAACCTGCCCCAATTCAACGAAAGCCAAAATTCAATCATTTAACTTCAGTGGAGGCTCTAGTAGAGGAGGCATCTGCGCAAGCATGCAATTGGTATAATAGCTTACCACAATCTACTGGAAATGGCCCCAGGATTTTTTCTTCTGAGGAAATAGCAGCTGTTGATCATTTTATAACTGGATACTGTCATTTGCATAAATTGACCCGAAAAGATATCTGTAATAGAATTTGGTCAAATGAAAGAAAAAAGGATAACTTCTGGGAATTGTTAACTAGAGTTTTACCTTACAGGTCCCGAGCATCTGTGTACAAGCACGTAAGAAGACAATATCATGTTTTTGACGTAAGAGCCAAATGGACAAAAGAGGACGACGAGCTTTTAAGAAAACTAGCATCCACTAAAGAAGGAAACTGGAAAGAAATAGGAGAAATAATGGGACGTATGCCAGAGGATTGTCGTGACAGGTGGAGAAATTACGTGAAATGTGGTGAAAACAGAGTCTTGAATAAATGGTCTGAAGATGAAGAGAAAAAGTTAAAGGATATTGTTACAGATATGGTATCACAACCAAGTGCGAAAGACAAGCAACAAGCGATTAATTGGACCATCGTCAGTGAGAGGATGAACGGAGTCCGCTCACGTATTCAGTGTCGCTACAAGTGGAATAAACTACTCCGAAGGGAGTCTGCGGTCAGATCTTCATTTATGAATGAGGAGACAAGAGTGTGGCTTCTACAAAAGCTTCTGAGACTTGGCTTTCAGACTTTAGAAACTATTGACTGGGATTACATTGCCCATTTATATATAGAAGAACGGAAAAACGCAAACAAGAAAGATGAGACGGATGACAACTGGAGCTCTTCTGATTTCAAAGTTGTGTTTGAGAAAATGAAGTCAGATTTAAAAGATCATAAAAAGCTATCATTACAAAGTATACTTCAAAGATTGCTCGACGAATATTATGGTAGAAGTAACTTGGTGGAACCAAGAGCAGCCAGCAACGACTTGCTCGAACAACATAATGACCATTCCCGAGGATCTCCACTGATTCCTCTTCGTATTTCTACTAACGAAGTATCTTCACATCTGAACTCGGGAAACGTTGATCCAACAGATCCAACTTCAATTGCAAATGCAGCTGTTGCTGCAGTTTCTTCAGGTGTCGACGGTGAAAATCTGCAACAAGACTACAGTCTTTGGAGATAGCAACCTTTACAGTTTATGTATAAATATAAGAATTCGTATATAGAAGATGTAAAGTAATGTTGACCCCATGTCTATTAAGATTTTTGTGTCACTTAAAATATTAATATATATTCTCATTCTATTCACTTCTTCTTTGCACTAGTGACACGTTAGATTCTAACTATGATCAACTATGACGATAGCAATGAAAGCATCTTATCGTTCTATAATTTAAAAACTGTTAATCCAAAATCAACCAAAGAATTAAATTTGAGTGAATACAAAAATATCGATTCAGACCAGTTGGATAACTTAACAACTGACGAGCAGTTTAATTTATTGAACAAATTAGTTCTTGAGGGAAATAGCAGCAATCCAAGTACTCATTTTAACGAGAGCGGAAATGATGATTATGAAGATCCATTAAGGGGAAAGGGATCCAATGTTATTAAGGAGTTGATTAAAAGGGGAATGATAACATCCTCCAGTGATCCAAAGATTGACCAGTACTTGATATCCTCCAAGAAGTTCGATAGTCACAAATTTTTGACCAGCATACATCAAGATACACCGATTGAAGATCTAACGAAATCTTTAAATTTTTTAGAAAGAAACATACAGAGTCAAACAAATCAGTTGAAATCTGTCATAAACGATAACTTCATCAACTTTTTAGATTGTAAGAAATCGATTGATGATGTTCTTATCGAATATAAGCAACTCAAGACCAAGGCCCAACAAGAAAGAGAAAGTAGCAAGGTTTTTAACCCAGCTAGACATTCTAAAAAAAGAGTGCAAGAATCATTGTCCTCAGATTTAGAAGAAGCAATCAAAGGTTTAACTTTGAATAGGAATTTGATGATAAGACCTATTGTGGAAAAGCAGTCAAAAGAAATGAAATTGAATAAATTAATTGAATTTATAAAAGCGAATAGTTTTTTCTTTGATCTACCTAGCAAGCTTGTTACATATCTTTCAAACCACAATCATGACCAATTTGTTGACGACTACAACAAATATTTAAAGGAGAGAGCAGACTTATTGATACATCATAAACAAGAATTCACAGAAGTTCTTGAAAAACTAGAGAAAGACAACGACCATTCGAGAATTAAGCAACTCGAACAAGAACAACTTCTAATAAATACAGCATTGTCAAAGGCATTTCTTGAAATTGATAATATTATTGCGGAATATAGGAAGAAAACATATAAAGAACTATTAACTATGGATCACCAAATTGGCAATGCCAATTACCGATCCAATAGTTCAAATACTAAGTTCATTGCCTTAGTTGACAAATTATACCAATTGAACGAGGGTGCTAACGGAAATAAAGTAAACCCGGTCGAAGATTTCTTAGATGCTCAATTAGATGGCATACAGAGGGATTTGGACTATCATGTAAATAAATTTGATAACAGATTTACGATGATGCAAAGAAAACTATTTGATTATGTTAATTCGTTTGGTGAGAAGAGGATCAATGGTTCTTACATCCGTTTCTTGGGAGAGAAATACGCCCAATTGGACGATTTTCTAAAGGCATCATCCTCTGTGTCAAAACAACCAAGGGAAGAACAAGAGAAACTAGTTATGGAAGTTTTTGATACCGAAGAGAACATAGACTTGTCAATTATTAACGAGACTTGGCTTGTACTAAGTAATTTTAGCACTTATTTAAGTGGCTCATTTCTGAACAGTTTGCAAAAATTTGTATCTAATTATATTCATTATGCTGATCCTTCCAATGGTTTTAAAGTCGATATCCAAGGTTCTATTCGTGACAAGTTTTTCAAGTTATTTGATCTGATAACGTCCTTCTTAGTGTCGCTTTTCAGCGAGGACTCTGGGGATATTAAGCAAATAGAATCATCACCAGGAAACTATACCCAATTCTTGCCCTACTACACAAACTCCCTATCGGCTTGCTTCTATTTATCCAAAGTTAATCATCAAGTAAACACATTTCTTACAAATATGGGAAGCTTCATTGTGGACGTTGGTAATGCAACCAATAATCCTTCTACAAATAAATTAATCGAGAGCCTAAGAAATGCTTGTTCTAAAATTAACCAAAAGACAATTGAGGCTATATGTGCTGTGTGGGTTAATGATTGTTCACAATTCTATGATTTAGAGAACTGGGATACGCAGAGCGATGTAAAGTCTGACCAGAAAAATCGTGGTGTTGCGGCCACTTATACTAAGATAGTGAATATCTTTGAGAACTATGAAATCTATATTCTATCTAAATTGACAGACGTGATTTTTAACAAGGACAATTCCTCCTCGAAAGTCAGGATCACTGCCTCATACCCGAGTAAAAGAATTTTGGTCAGCATTGAAATCCAGTTCATGAGAAGTCTTAATATCTTTGTTGATTCAACTATGAAGAGATACAATATGGAGGGAAATAAAAAAATCAAAGACGATTTTGAAATTTATAAGATATTAACGATGAATAACTTAGATATTATGGGCCGTGTAGTCTATCCAAGGCTCATTTTTAAGTTTGATAAGTTATTTGATAAAGAGCTTTCTAAACAAAATTTGAAGTTATATGAAGATATTGATAAAGTTAATGAGAGCATATTTCAGGACATTTTAAGTAGAGAAGTGTCATGGATTGAGTCAGCTTTAAGCAAGTTGTTTCACAAAATTCCACACACCTCGATTCATGATGAAGTGCTTCAAGTGGATGGTGTGATTTTCGAGATCCTTATTCATTTCGTTAAATTAATTCACGTTGTAAAGCCTTTGACAAGTTTAGAGATCTTTGTTGAAATTATTGATGAGTTACAAGAGTCTTTCATGAAAGATTTCTTGACTAATGTGAGGAACTTGGTGACCCTTCAATTTAACGTCGAATGGCTAAGTCGTTTGAAGTTTGACCTTAACTTCATCTTGGAGGTGTTTGAATCAAGTAGGTATTTGAAGTTGAAAGAGAAGTCATTGAAACCATTGCACTCATCATTGAAAATAATATCTGATCATGAGGAACTGGCTCCCAATGAGGCGGACTTTGAGAGAAGATTAGATCAAAGTTTAAAGCATTCCGAGAGCGAGTTCGATTGCTTTCTTTAATTCAAATTACATATTAATATTCAAGATTTAACGATTATATTAGAACCACTACCCATATAAAATATATTTAACAGTGTTTGAACGACCCGACTCTCCAAAATATAGTACCCAATTAAATAAAAATGCCCAATATATACCAAAATAAAATCATAGAAAATTAAATTGAAAAGAATTAGGAAATAGAACACAAACAAGGATATCAAATAAGGCGTATATATGTGTGTGTGTGTGATTACGCAAACTTAAATGAATCTCTTTAAAGTGTTCAGGATGATGCTTTTTCAGCACTCTCAACGATTTCTTCCTTCTTAGCAATTGAAGATCCAGAATCTCCAGAATCAGCAGCTCCATTTGCAATAGAATCCTCACCAATGTTGACGTGTTTAACCTGCTCAAACAAAGCATCTTGTTCTTCTTTGGATAACTCGTTCTTCTTCTTCTTCTTGAGGTGGTACATAGGATTCAACAGTCTCATAGTAACATTCTTCAAGAACGGCAAGTGTCCATGCTTTTCTTCGAACAACATCAAGGCTATAGTAGCAATAAGTGCAAGCCAGTAAATGTTATAAGAAATAACAGAACCGTAGGTTGCAGAATTTTGCCATCCTAACAAGGCATTGAACACATCCCAACCATTATCAATTTCTGGATTGCAGCAATTAACATGCCAAACCGATTTGGTGATATCATATGTACCAGGTCCAGATCCGTTTTCGGAAGCGTCACCTCCAGTCTTCTGGTTATAAACATAGTTCTCAAAATACCAAATTCCTCTTGAAAATAAACCAGCTGAGATCAAATAAAGAATTCCAGTGGAAAAGATCAAGAAAATTTGCATAGAGAGTGTAGAACCTGAAAAATACAAGATGGCACCAACCACAATACCAGCAATTAAACCAGTAATAACCGGAATAGGAAATGCCGTTGCAGGACTGGATAAACCGACACCACCAACGAAAACCACTGCTTCCAAACCTTCTCTTAAACAAGTAATGAAAGGTAAGATGAACATACAGTATTTCTTACAAATATAACCGATTTTAAATCTGTCTCTTTTGTTTGCTGGTGTCTTGATTAAGGCTTTTGCTAACTTGACTCTCCATTTCTCCTTCATCTTATTGATTCTCAACATCGCGATACCCATCATTGAGATCAATATAGTAGCAATGATACAAAACGTACCTTCCCAAATATCTTCAGATTTAGACCAGATATCGTTACCTAAAGAATAGAAAGTACCAATAAAAGCACAACCTAAAATCAAACAGACAATAACTCCTAGAATAGACCCTAGCCAAACTTGTCGACGTAGTCTCTTATAAGTTTTAGGATCATCTGTGGCAGAACCAAGTCCCTGCTTCAAGAATGCTAAAAGCACGGAAACCACAACCACAGCTTCCAATGATTCTCTGAATACAATAAAGAAAATCTGTGGATTGAAAACGTTAACCATAGTGACTTATATGTTAATTAATTAACTTATCAGGATTAACAAGATGTGATATAAACTACTTTCGTTCTCCTGGAACAATTCTAACCAGTACTAATCTTCTTTAATTCTGCTTTTCAGCTCAAGACTCTTACTGTCGGTATTGAAGGGTCTAACAAAACTACTGTATGTTCAATTCAATGGGTAATGGATCGTTAAGAAACAGAATATTGAAGAGAGAATTAAGCTGCGAAGGATCCTTTATAAACGGCTGGAACTGGAAAATTTTTTGGTATCTATTCGATCAATTACTATTTGAGATTCAAGTAACTAGAAGGGAACCAATGATTGATGGAGCCTGGACCGATACAGTGCTACAAAGGCAGACGACAAGCGACAACGATTGGACAATTAACCACTTTGATCGGCGATTGGGCAGAGAGCGACCTTATTCCATAATAAGGGATTGGCTAGCGCATAAAGACAAAGGAAGCACTTTAGCAGTGCTCGAAACCACACAGTATACTGCAGCCGGTTCTGGCCCGCCTTAGGAGTGAGATTGAAAAGTTTATTATTATGCGAGGGGAGCATTGGTGACAGATTTATGTCGGGAACAAAATGACGGGGAACATGTCGCAGACAATGTCGCTCGTAAGTGTCGCTATGTGAATGTCGCTTCAAGAATGTCGCCATATTACCATCTTTCAGATCGCGGTACTAAAAGCTCTACGTCTCATGATTGAAATCTAAAGTGAGCTAGTGACTTCCGATACCATCTTGTTCCACAACTAGTAACCGAAATTAAAAAGTTGTTTGTGAACTAATCAACTAAATCAATTGACAATGGCTGCTGGAACCTCAAAAGAGCTTCCTGCTTGTGACAACAAGGGCGTCTTTAGCAGCTTGACATCGATGTATACGCGCGTGAATAGTGGTGAAGAGGATATTGACTATGTTCAGTGCTTGGACAAATTGAAAAAATGGATTGACGAGGTACCGTCAGTGAACTGTTCGGCCATGTTGGCACGAGTTGTTGTTATAGTGCTACGCAACTTACCTACAAAAATACATGACTTTGCGTACGATCTCTTGAGTAAGTTAGGTGAGGGCAGTGGTGGCACTATAAAATCACAGACAGCTGTAGTCGTTCTGATAGATCTATTTGAAATGTTTCCAAATTCCCTTACGTCATTGATGAATTTTTCGGCCACTCAAGTTTACAAAGCGCTCAAGAAAGTTCCAGATAGTAATGTGAACATGGTTTATCTTTTGAATTCAATCACAAAAAATGCCACGAGAGCTGACATAGATGAAAAATTTCAGGCCAAGCTTTTAAAACTCGTCACGAAGAACATTAATTCGAAAGCAACTTCTCTCGACTTGAAATTAGAGTCTGGTAAACAAATCGACAATCAGAACATATCTTCAATAATCCTCAAAAGGAATTACATATTGGTTTTCAAGAATTTACTATTACTATCCATATCGTCTCATTATGAAAGTTTATTGTCTACATCTGCGTCGTCTTCTGCAGGCTCTAAGCTAAAACCTGAATCAATTATGATTCAACAGCATCAATTTCAAACCAATTTATTGACAACTAATGAAAAGTTTATTAATTTCGGTTTATGCAATTACAATAAGGACATCAGGATAGCAACTGTCGAGCTATTAGCAACTGTACTTTTGAACTTTGTTCCAACAGGCGACCAATTCAATGCTGTAACCTATTTGATCGCTCAATATACTTTACCTTTGGCAAACGTATGGAATGATTCATTAAGTGCAACCGTTGACACGGAAGCAGATTCTTTAACATTTATCAATAGGAAAGAAAAGAACACCTTGACGAGTCATGATAGTGAATTGATTATTCAAAACCACACGGGAACATTATTATTTCAACTGGGCATAGTGGAGACTTTGATAATGTATATCCAACTCGAGCAATTTCAGGATCCTAATTACTTATCATTCAACTTACAGTTTATCTTGGATGAAGTATTAACTAAGTTCTGTGCAATTAATAATCTGAAAAATCACATCCAAAATCAGTATTGGAATAAAACTTTGAAACATTGGACTTTATTTCTAGACTGGATTTTAAAGGAAAGTGGCTCCAATTGTCATGAGATTTTGGCTGAATATGTGCTATCGAAATTCAATGTTCATGGAAAAGTTGACGAAGAAAAATCACTGTCTACGTCATCTCTTAAAGAGAAAAAGAAAGAATCAGTTTTCAATTTTAACACCGCAAAGGGCTCTTTAAAGAGTAGGCAAAATTTTTTGAAACGTATCCTTCCTTACCATAATTCATACCAGTCGTATCTATTACTTTATATGATAGAGATACTTTTACCTTTTGGGATTGATTTCAGCTCTAGCGTACAGAGAAAAGAAGAAGAAGCTAACCAAAAAAATGAAGAAATCGATGAAGAGCAATCTCAAGAAAGAGTCTCCATGAAGCCGGCTTTTGTTCGAGATATCATTTTAAAATTGCTAATAAATCAAGATGATTATATCAGAAACTATGCCTTGAAAACACTTCTAGTGTACGCATCTTGTAACGAAATCGAAATCAACCAGTTGATTTTGAGGTTATTCTCGTTGGTTAACCAAGAACAACGAAGCGCAGAGACCAAAAGTAACTATGGTCATAATGAGGACAATATATCAAACTTGGAGGCGGTCAGGCTAATGAGCTATTCATTAGCATTGCTGTCTTTAATCAAACATTCCGATATAACACTTTTACAGAATGCCACGATCGTTAAAATATTGAGTTTCTGTACTCAAAATTTGAAGCACAACAATAATACTAATTATCAAACCTTTTTGAAGAACTCATCTTGCTGGGTCATTTTATCGTCACTTGTCACTTTTTATAATGATTCAGAAATTGTAAAGTTGAACTCTTCCCAGTTTTTGGTCTTTTGGAAAAGTTTGTTGACATCACAATTTATAAGTTCATCTTTAGATTTAAGCAACAAAGAAGGTCAACAAATTGAAATAATAGAAAACTTGAAAATGAGAAACTTTAGTTTAGTTTGTCTTTTAAACTATTTGAATTCAGTCAAATTGACTCCAGAATCGGTTAAGCAATTGAGATTTTTATTAACAAAATCGTTCAACTATCTCAATTATTTGGAAAGCAATATACCAAGTATTGGCCCAATCACAAATTTCAGTACCATACATTTTAATGAATCTGATTATAATCCCAACTTAATTAATAATATCCAATATTCAAATTACAGTGCTAACAAGAAGCTTTCGTTTGAAAATATGATGATTAGTTTGATACTCTACGGAAAGAAGATATTATTGCTAAGCTTTCTCAAACTTGTGACATTGCTGTCAAATGATATTAACTCTAATATTGTTTTATTCCTTATGAAGGTCTTCAGCGACTCTAAAACATTTTCCCGAGTCTCATCTGAATTCTCCAAGGAGAAGTCTAAGGCTTCTCGAACTAAACCTAGTTCAAAAATCGTTAAAGATTATGACTCGGCTGATATTATTTTGTCTGAAGATTATAACTATTCGTTTGGAATAACAAGTAAATTTAGAGCTAGATCTGCTAATATTGACGAGCTTTTGATTAAGTTTCATGAAAATTTGGATGACAATAAAAGAGTAAGTGATATCTCTTATAAAGACACATTTCAAAAGGACGTCGGGCAGATTCCTGACGGTTCCATCGAATTACCTCTCGAGAACCAATATCAAGCTTGGTTCGATGCCTTTGAAGAACTCATATTTAAGTCTGTTGATAATAGCATCAACTATGACCCTAATATTTTCTTGCTTAATAGGTATTCGGTCTATGAAATGTATTCTGCGAACTTGACTACTTCACTAGTGGATTTGTCAGTCGAGCTTTTTCTGCTTATTTTCCCACATTTAAGTTTGAAGATTCAATTTTCTTTGTTGGAACAAATGAGGAATTCAGTAACTGCTCAAGTCCTTGACCCGCTAAGACGTACAGCTACTCATGTTAATGCATCTGTTGCATTACATGGTGTCTTGAGTAACGCTTCGCATCGAAATTATAGCATGGATCAAGAGATTGTGAATGTTATTCTTGATATTTTAGAAAAACTTGACAACAAGGCGAAGAAAATCGTGATTATAAACTCAGATTCAGTTGGCTTAGCTTCTGGTTTCTTAAGTGTTCAAAAATCTGGCGAGTTATTAAATAAATTTGTTAATAATATCGTCCAGGATGTCAATCCATTTCACAGAGGATGGTATATTTTGTCTTTATCGAAGATATATCATACTCAGCATTTGAATTTCAGTGAAGTCTACAGCGTTGCTTCACAACTCCTCAAAGATTCAAATCCTGTAGTATACTATTTCAGCTTGGAGGCCGTCTATAATATACTTGAAAGTAACTTGGATAATCTTCATTTAGTTAGCAAACTTTTGGACACTCTTCTTGAAAACTACTTGAATGACGATTTTGGATATGTTGTTAAAAATAAGGTGTTAGTGAATCTCAAATGTAAATATGGAAGCATGGGATCTTTGACTAAGTTGGTTCGCTTAATAGTCAGTACCATTGGGCCCAGTTTAAAGGGTTGGCTTGCAGCGGACAAGATTAAAATTAGTAGCTTCATTATTGCCTTAAGTGATGAAATAGGGTCATGCACGATCGAAGATGCTCTTGAGCTGTATCAACACTTGCTACAATTATTTAAAGAATTATTAATCTATGATCCAAAGCTATTCAGTTCAGATCTTACATATTTGACTGAGTTCTTGAATATGATAATTTCTAAAAATTTGAAACTTGGTATCACAAGTATCAGCCCGACATCAATCAACAAAGAAGCTATTTTTCCCTTCAACACAAGCTTTGATTTGTATCGATCAGCTTATGAGTGCTATGTACAATTAGTGAAGATTAAAGGAGTCGATATTTTTACCAAAGAAAGTGCTAAGTTATTCTGGGTTTGTATGAACACGAAGCCTTGTCCTGAATTGAAAGAATTAATATCTTTGTGGTTGGATTCTAGCTTGGAGATCAATTGGTTGGCAACTTTGAATTCTTTATTCAAATATCCGTCTAAGAAATTACTGGGTCCCTTCATTGAAATAAATTACCAGCAAAAATTACTTCCCTTACAGCAAAGACTGAAAAAGAAGAAATCATCTAACCTCGACTTTAAAGATGAAGAAATTGAAAATATCGTAGGCGAAGATGGTGAGGATTCAGGTAAAAATGAGCCAATAACTTGGGAGCTCAAACTTTTCATATATGATTTGCTAAACTTATTGTTGGAAATTGCTCACCGAAGTACACCACTTCTTAATCAATTGACACCACGGATACAAGACATTGTAAAAATTTCTTTCTTAGGTTCGACTTCTCCTATCAAAGAGATAAAATTGAAAGGTATCAACTTGCTTGACAAAACTCTTGGACTCTTTGGAAATATGGCCGATCCCTTATACCCTGGTGTTTCGATATTGGAGCAACAGCAAGCGCAAATCATTAGTGCATTGATCCCTTGCTTTAACGCGGATAGCGATTCTCAAGTCATTGTCCATGCAATCAATGTCTCCTCTAAATTTATCAACCTCCCTCGAATTAAATTTTATTCGAAACAACGAATCTTGAAAACCTTAATTTTTTTGCTTGAAGAGGTTTCTTCTAACAAATTTTTAAAGTTCGGATTTTTAGAAGATATGTCTGAGTTCAGCAGGAAGTCAATCCAGTTATCTATATTAAATTGTTGGGCATTACTAAAAATTGACTCTAAGGAAAATCCTGAAATTGCAGAGCCAGAATTCTTGGATGTTGTGGGGAAGTATTCTGATTTATTGAATCCTCTATGGATTTTAGTGTTGAGAGACTTTTCAGCATTGAAATATAATGATAATTCAAGTAAAGAGTTGGAGATTTATGATAAGTATTGGTTTAATTTCATAAATGTCTTGTCTCTTGAAATTGAACAAGATAACCAGTTTGCGAAGAGATACCTCTCTGATGATGCACCAAACTTTTTATTTGTATTACTAAGTCAATGCGTTGAGTCGCTCATAAAGAATAAAAATGTCCCAGAGATCTTACTGTCACTAGCTAGATTAGTTGATAATGAAGATCTAGTGGACTTGATATTTAATGATGAAATATTTGACGAGTTAGTTGATCTTTTTGATAGATTGATATTATTGGATGATGACACTGAAGTACAATGCAAGTTAAATGATATAATTAATAGCATTTTGCAGACTTATGTACTGAGCCATCCTAAGTCCTTTGAAGAAAATCACGATAAATTACTTGAATTAATTAGACTCAATATGTTACCATTGTTCAACATGTTTCCTTTCTTGAGGGCGGATTATGATGCAACGAACGCAGCCCAAAAATTAGCTCTTAAGCATGTTAGCAGTGCCTCCAATTTGCTCATTTTTAAGAAAGAGTTACAGAATTTGGTAGATATGATATCTAAGTTTCCGGAAGACGTAAAAGGTGATCTTTACTCTTGTATTTTGTTTATTTTTGCTAAGATATACGAGTTCGGCAATGAACTTCTAATTCAAACATTGTTGCCACATTTGAAAAAAGTTGTTACGGAGTCTGCCAATCTTAACCAGAAACTTGTATGGACATTTGAAAAAACTATTTCCACTCATTTCAAAATAGATTCTACTAAAGCTTATACTGTTCTTACCAAGATAGTTTTAATCACGAACGGCAATGTATCATTGGACGATGTTGATTCTAAAGATTTGGCTAAGGCTTTGCTTGAGATGGCAAAGTCGAAGGAGACTGCTTCAATTTCATTGCACTGTGTGAAGACGTTAACACAGTATTTTCTGAAAACTGAAAATGAATCACTGGTGTTGAGATACTTGGTCAGGGACGTGGTTGACCTACTCGTACATACTTCGAGTAACGAAGATATTGATCCTACACCTTTCTTTGAAATGTTATTTTTATTTTCCAAAACCAAAGTAAAAGATGAGGCTAAGCTTTCAACCCTATACTCCATAATTATACCCTTGTTGATAAGGTTTAATACGCAGTTACCCAAGTCATATTTACATGAAAGACTTATGTTTCTAGTTCAGCAGAATTCTAACTGCTTTAAGATCGTTGTGAATACCGTTATTTCAAAGACGCAGAGGCAGTCAGCAGAGGAGCTACTTATGTATAAGAAAACTGACGAAGACTCCACGAATATTCTCGAAGATGAGCCTGAAATACATCTAAAGACGTTTGGTACTTAGTTTAGATGGACCGATATAAGTCGTGTATATAAGAAACAAACTATATTTATATATCGCGTTACGCGTAGGCTCTAATAATGTCTTGAGATGAATTGAATACAAACAAAGAAATTAGTTGTGACCAATGTACTAATAGGATGACTGTAGATGCTGGAATTGAAAGGTCAATTGATCTTGATGGTATATCCTTTGGAAATTCCAGCTTATTTGGTGGAGAAACCGCCTATAAAAGCCCAGATATTGATCCCTACGGAAGCAAGATCGAGAATAAGAAACAAAGCGAATCTTATTATAATAAGAAAGGAGAAACTGAAAGCTTGCTGGATGAAGGTTCAAAGGCAGTAACCTTATTGAATGGTAAAAAAATAATCTTGCGGAAGAAAGTAGAACTTGATGAACAGGAAGTTTTCGATGAATGTGAGAGCACAGCTCAAATATTTTCAGGTAAATCGAATGATCTATTCACGAAAGCTAACTTGAGGAATGCAGTAAAAGAAAATAGGAAGAAGTTTCCAGAAGCTAGAAACAAGACACAGAAAGGGACGACTAACCTGGTTTGGACAGAAAAATACAGACCCTCCAAATTTGTCGAATTATGTCCCGCAGGTAACGACAAACAGTATAGATTAGTTCTGCGTTGGTTGAAGAAATGGGCTTCTATAACATTTCATGAGGATGTGAATGTCGAGGAGCTGGGAGATATATTTGGTCGTCCTCGTAACAAAATACTTTTGATCCATGGTCCTGTTGGAATAGGAAAAACAGCAGCTACAAATGTCATAGCACGGCAATTAGGATACTCCGTTCAAGAATTAAATGCTGCAGATAACATGAGCTTACCCTCTTCCCGAACTTCGGATAATCAAATAAATGTAAGCAAAGGACTCAAGTTGAAGATCGTAAATGCATTAACTACAAACTCAATTACATCCAAAGGTAAACCAACGTGTCTTATAATAGATGAAATAGACACCACGCCTAATTCAAACGAAATTATCAAGATATTAAATGAACTAGATCAGGCCGATAAAAGGACCATTGAACGAAAATATAAGCGTGCTGCAGATGGCTTTGATTCAAAAGATAAAAAGAACTCGAAGAATAAAAAGAATAAAGACTTTTTGTTGAACCGACCCATCATTTGTATTGCCAATGACTTGTATGGCTCAACTGGTAGAAGCAATCCGGGAATGGAAAAGTTACGTAGAATGAGTGATATCATTCCTTTCAGAAAGCCTACAGTGGTTCCTACTGCATCAGGGTCTAAAGTAGGAGGTACAGCATTAAGATCAATAAAAGAACATCTTGTTAATATATGCAATCATGAGAAATTGAGTCTAGATTATCAGCAAATTGGAGACATCGTTGAAATATGTGAAGGTGATATAAGGGCATCTCTTAACTACCTTCAGTTTAATGGGCGTAAAATCACTACGGAGACTGTTAGCGATAATGGACAGGCACCATCATCAAGGAAAGATTCGCTGGTCTCGTGGTTTTCTATGGTAGACATGCTATTCAAGAGAGATGCCCACTTGTCTAAAGAGGAGAATTTTGATGGCTTGTTCGAATTTTTCATGAATGGTGGGGGGTTGTCAATAGTGAGTAACAGCAGTGCTTTCGAAAAGGTTGTCAAAGGCTCCTTTAATAGATATCTTGACGTGGTTCATTATTCCGACGATTCATTGAAAAAGCCAAGTGAGCTAAGTGATTGGTTGGGTTTTTATGATGAGATGTCAAATCGCCTTTCCAGTCACGATGAATACTTATCCTTGGTAGGCCTAAAAATTTGGTCTTTATTTAGTGAAATCAAACCTGTTAAGAATCACGAAATAGAGTCACTTATACCCAACTCTAAAAGCATCGATTTTGAGAGCTATGAGCTTTTGAAACAGAACAAAGAGATTTCAAAGAGAATAATAGAAAAACTGCCTGTGAATACTAGACGAACATTTGGAGGAACAGAAAATAACAACACCTTTCCCTGCTATATCCTTCCATATATAGCGAAGATGCTAACCCCTGAGAGCCCCATCGATAAGGCGAAAGCGACGGCACATACATTCCCAAATTTCGAAAGGAAAGTGATCGCTAAGATGTCCCATTTAATAAATGGCTTGGCCCTAACTTTAGAGTCAAACAGAGACCTAGAGACCGGAAAGTCGACACTTCAGTTTTGCCCTGACATAGATTCCTTTAGCAACTTTAACTCTGTTCCTGTTGGACTGAAGTCTTCTGTTATTCATGTACAAATGAAGCGTCAATGGCTCTTTCCTCTATTTAAGTCAGAGCTTGAAAGAATAGAAATGAGCAAGAAGACCGCTAATATGTCGGCTTTGCCAGTCAAGCGTTCTGTGGAGAATAACAATGCAATCGAAGAACAAGAATCGAAGAAGAGAGTAAAGTTGAGTAGCAGCGTGGAGTTTTTCAAGGGAAGATACGATGATGTTGCTGGCAAATTGACTGAAGGTGTCCGTAATGAAGGTACCAGTTCGAAAATTTGGGTTAAATATAATGAAGGGTTTTCCAATGCCGTAAGAAAGAACATCGGCTGGAGCGATCTTTGGTTACCTTGATATACTTAGTCAGTTAGTTATACATAGATTTTGCAACAATATACATTTAAAGCTACTTATCTCTATTTCGATCACAAAGTTATATAATCTCAAATTTTGTTTATTTAGCATGAATGAAACAAGAGTCGTATTATGAATAGTTATATCTCTCAGTTTATCCCTCAACTAGGAGGATACTCTCTAAGTGCTGAGAAGCAGGAGGATATTGAAAAAGTGCTTGAATTTCCTAAGATTAAGCGTATATTAATATTCAATCCTGATTTTGCTGATAAGAAGTCAGAATCAAACGAAGAGTTAGAGAAACAAATATTATGCCTCGTGTCCTCAGAGAAGGTTTTAGACATCACAAGTGAGGAAAGAATTAACATAATTAAGATGATGGGGGTGATTCAGGGAACCATGTCCTTTGTGAAAGATTTTAATGAGAATTCACTGAGCGAAGTTACTGTCATAAAGACTGAGTCCACCAATATTTTGGTGAAGCAGGTAGAGGAAACTTACCATATTGCATGCTTTCTCGAATTAGTCGATGATGAATACGAATCAAATGTGATAGAGGTCCAGTTCAAAGAGCTTATTGATCAAGCGTATAGTTTTTTTAAATTAATGAACACTTCATTCGAGGCGATGTTAAAGTCGTATACTTTGAGTATTTTAAAGGATGAGCTTATTGACTTTTGGGATGGCTTTTTGGTGAGCTATAATCAAGGAACGCTACGGTTAAAATCCAACTCAGTATGGCCCAATTGCTTAAACTACAAAGGATTTTTGGGTACAATACCAGGAAAACCCTACAAAAGATCATCTTTGTATCTATCAAGAAGTGCCCAGATTGAAATGGATCAAATTATAGAAACACATAGGAATGAGCTTCATTTTCCGAGTGGAATTATTGTGTCAAACTTTAATAAGAAGGAACCTAAACAATATGGCATGCTTTACTTAAACAGCAATCCCTCAAAGAACATCGATGGAACTTTCATTACAGATAAATCACTTATTTGCATATATAATTGGCTTGAGTTCTACGATTATCACGAAAAACTAGATACAAATCACTTGGTAAAAACCGATACTCTGGATTTATTCGCTTCCATTTCTTCGACAGAGGATATATCAAGCCATAAGAGTCATAGACAAGATCCAGACTCCATCCAAGAAGAACATAGTACAAATAATGAGGAGATTGATTCCCAGTCATTTGCCAGATCTGCTTTCGATATGCTTAATCCTATCACTTTAACCAACAATCTTGTCATTCTGCCACTAAATAATTCCATGAATAGCGTAATGACTTATGGAAGAACTAATAATAACGCTAATAGCACTGGGGAAGAAAACAGTAGCTGGCTACCAAAATTTACTTTAAACCCCTTTGGGAGCAGTAATGAAAATCCAGCTGAAGCAAGGGCAGCTGAAGAAAATGTGGAAACGACCAATATCAACAATTATGATGAAATTGATGACGAGGATGACGATCATGGGGAATTTATAATTGGGCCTACGAAAGATGGTGAACAGGCCACAGAAATCCAAAGGAAGCTAATATATTTAGAAGCACAGGAAAACGATTCGATAACAGAAAGAGAATATCTGCTAGTGTTATTCCGCAAGGATGATATTGCAATCGCTTTAGTATTCGACTCATCAATAGCTTCTCTTGACGAGTTACAGTTTTATCAAGATATTCAAAACTCTTTTTTCTTACCAATGATAGAACAGATAGAGAATACTTTAATTGGAGGAAGTGCATTAGGTAATAGCATAAATTCAATGAAATCTATGGGCCCTCTTTTAAAGAATGGACTAAATAATGAAAATAGGATAGAAGCACCAGATGATAACTTTTTCTTTATTGTCTATGATCTTAAAGAATCATGGTTCAAATCATCTCTCCCATTCCTACCATTTCCATCACTCGCCCCTCAAGGTATTAGCGAACAGTCAATTTCAAAATATCAAAACGCTATTTGTTCACTTCATGGTTTTCTCATTGATTTGTTCATTATTAAGAGCCATAATTTTTTTGGACAATCACGATTGGACGAATACTTTCATAAATTTAATTGCAATAGACTTAATGATTGGATGATTTATTATATAGAACATAAAGGTAGAATTATTATCATTATGAGAAATCAAAATCATAATACGAAAAACCAAAGGAACAAGGTCTCAAATTCAAAAAAGCAAGGATTAACATCATCAGCTGCATCAGCTATCGATCATAATGGATCAGGTATTTTCAACCATATCGTGGATGGGGTTTATGAACAGGCACAATTCGGTTTCCTAGATAACTTGGGTGATGATGTTAAATCTTGGTTAGAGACATTTTCCCTAAGTGGCGAGACTTAATATTCAAATGCCCATTCCAAAAAGCTTGGAACATCTTTGGAAATTGCCTTACTAATACCGAGTTTTGTCAACCATTCAGGAACAAATCCACCAGGATCGGAACACGTACACATGATCCATTTAAGGTCCTTTTTTTCCTTGTCATAAGCTATCTTTTCAATAGAAGTGTATCTGCCAACGACACATTCAGAATCTGCATCGTTACCAAAAATAGACGGGTTAACGGCCATCGATATTATATATACTTCAGAATTATCTTCAAGTTTAACTATATGAATTAACTCATAAAAAACTCTCTTTTTTAAAGGAAATTGAAATTTGTAGTATACCTTCGCCAAATAAGTAAACGAATTAGCTCGCGAGTCTCGATTTTTCGGATCAACAGACTTAGAAAAGACTTCATAAAGTTCATGAATGTATTCTTTCTCATAATCAGAATGATTCTCCCCTGGTTTGTCAAAGGATCCAACTAGGTAACGTAACATCTTATCATGGATCGCCTTCATCGTCTTTTCATCGACATTAAGATCTGAACATCTAGCAGCCCAGTAGCTGCCATTCAAGTTCTCCTTATGATACGTTTGAGTACCCACAACCGTTTGCTTCAAAACATCAATAGTCTGGTTGTATAGTTTAACTTTGCCCCATGATGTCTCAATGGCACCTATGATTGATTTTGCTTGCTCTAATATATCACCATAGTCAATATTATCAATATTCTCTATAGGATCCAAGTTTAACGTAACCATTGTTGTTTTTTAAAGAAGAGAAGCTTTATGATACTAAGAATCTTTCAGTTGCTTTATCAGTGAGCATTCACTACTTTTGAGTTATATATAACAGTAATAAAGCCAAATCAAAAGTTCTTGAGTGAAAACGAATTTAAATACTCTTAAGAGCACAATTTCTATCCTAATAACTGTACCACTCTACAACTCAGGGACTTGAGGTGGTTTGATCCATTAAAAAAGCTCTTTGCTAAAATGACAAACTTAAAGCCATATGTTACTAAGACAAATGAGAAAGAGTGAAAATCTGTTCCTTTCCCCAATGAATAACAACACTATTTCTGTTTATCTTGCTAGATACCCTTTTATTAGTTCCCCTTATGTTTGTTCTTCAAAAGGTTTAGCAGCCTAGATGACCCTATCATTCATTCATCACGTGCCCTTTATGGTATATACACCACCAAATATCATTTGTGAGATAAAATTACAAATAATATCCTGGATGACAAAGAGGAGTTACTCTTTATCCTTGTTGTCACAACCCAACATTCATCTTCACATCCTTTCCAAGAACAATCATATTTCAGTAATAGGCTGATTTGAGAAGTTCTGAGTAGGTATAGGTTTCGAAAAACTTCAAGTTTAATCGAATACCGATAGCGACAGAAGGCAATATTTAGTTATTGACTTGTTAAGCGAAAGGACAGTAAAAGAGAGAATATGTCAAATGGAAGCACTCAAGTCATGATGGAGGGCGCTGAACCTTTCCTGGGGCCTAATTTGAACATCACATTAACGTGCCCAGACTGCAAGAAGTATCCTCCGGACTTGATTGAAAGGTTCAGTGAAGGTGACATTGTTTGCGGTAGCTGTGGGTTGGTTCTAAGTGATAGAGTTGTTGATACGCGATCAGAATGGAGAACGTTTAGCAATGACGATCAGAATGGGGATGATCCGAGCCGTGTTGGAGATGCTGGGAACCCGTTGATGGATTCTGAAGACTTGACCACTATGATTTCCTATATTCCCGAAAACACGAGAGTCGGGAGGGAGTTGAATAGAGCCCAATCAATGTCCTTGGTTGATAGGAAGGATAATGCATTGGCGGCTGCGTATTCGAAGATTTCGCAGATGTGCGATGGGTACCAGTTACCAAGGATTGTGCAAGATGGTGCGAAAGAAGTCTACAAGTTGGTCTACGAAGAAAGACCTCTTAAGGGAAAGTCTCAGGAATCTATCATGGCTGCTGCAATATTCATTGGCTGCCGTAAAGCAAAGGTGGCCCGTACGTTTAAGGAGATATGGGCACTTACAAATGTACCAAGAAAAGAGATTGGAAAAGTTTTCAAAATCATGAATAAGATTATTCAAGAAAAGAATGCTGCCAATCCAAGTGCTGCATTTATCCAGGATAATGAACAGACTACTCAAACTTCAGCTGAAGACTTGATTAGGAGATTTTGCTCCCATTTGGGTTTGAATTCACAAGTTACAAACGCAGCTGAGTATATTGCCAGAAGATGTAAAGAAGTTGGTGTTTTAGATGGAAGATCTCCTATCACTGTTGCTGCTACGGTTATATACATGGCAGCTTTAGTATTTGGGGCTGATTTGCCTCCATCTAAGATTGCTGATAAAACTGGTGTTAGTGATGGTACGATTAAGACATCGTACAAAGTAATGTATGAGGCAAAGGGTCAACTAATTGATCCTTATTGGGTGGAAAGTGGAAAGGTTAAAGTCGAAGATATACCTAAAAATTAGGGTATCTTCGTATGTATTTTTATCTGTATTTGAGTTTATATTCAATTTTCAAGACTATTTAAGTAACATATAGTAGTGCTCGTTCAGTGTGAAGTTCGGCATTAGATAAATGTTCATATTCCTCTAATATTACACCAAAACAATGCTCTTGAGAAGTGCTATATCGAATCTTCGTAGGAACCTAGCGACTACTGCATCCCCTTATAGTGAGAATCTTCAGGATGTAGTTATCATTGGAGGTGGGCCTGCTGGATTATCATTGCTAACAACTTTGAAAAATTCTAAAAAAACAAGACATTTGAAATGCACATTGATTGAAGGGGGAGACCTTAGCGGAATAAGGGAGTTTGGTGATAATCCTCCAGAGAATTACACCAACAGGGTAGTATCTTTGACACCACGATCAATTTTATTCATGCAAGAAAAAATTGGTAATTGGAACTATATGCTCCAAGATAGAATTAAGTTCTACAATAATATGATTGTATACGATGACCCAGAAAACTCAGAATCCCGTATTTCTTTTGATTCTAGTGGCAGCAAGCATGGTGTGATTGCAGCAATGTGTGAAAATTTGAATATTCAGAGTTCTTTGTTGAAGAAATTAGATGAATTAAATGAGTCACTAGACGAAAAAGCAACGATATTAGAGAAGACAAAAGTCATTAATATCTTCAATTCTTCGGAGGATAACCTTGATGCCCATGATTTGAACGAATTAAAAACCATTGAAGGGGAAGGGAGTTTGGATTGGCCGACAATTGAGCTATCAAATGGAGAAATCATCAGAGCCAGATTGCTAGTAGGAGCTGATGGTTATAATTCACCAGTCCGCAAATATTCAGGAATTGAGTCGAGAGGATGGGGCTATAATGCATTCGGTGTTGTTGCTACTATAAAACTACAATGCGAAGACTATAGGTCCATAGCTTGGCAACGATTTTTGACGACAGGACCGCTTGCCATATTGCCATTGACAGAGGACAATGCTACCATAGTATGGTCATCAACACCGGAATTATCTGAAATCTTATTGAAAGTAGATCCTGAGATATTTCCCCTGTTGATAAATGCAGCTATGACACTCGAAGAAGTTGATCTCAATTATATCTACGGAATGCTTAAAAAGGATCCTAATGATAGAGCTGTGTTAGACGAAATTGAATGGAGAAGATCAAGAATAAGTTTTTCTGATCTTGAAGAAAAGTACCCTCTACCAGTCGTAAGTGTTATATCAAGCAGCAGAGCTAGGTTCCCCTTAAAAATGTCTCATTCAGACACGTATGTTTCTCCAAGAGTAGCTCTCATTGGTGATGCTGCCCACACAATCCACCCATTGGCAGGTCAGGGACTAAATATGGGACAATCAGATGTAGCAAGCTTAGTGGATGCATTGGAAACAGGAGTAGATAGGGGATTGGACATTGGTTCCACTTTGGTATTAGAAAAGTATGTTTCAAATTCATGGCCATCAAACCATAGCTTATTAGGAATTTGTGATAAACTTCATAAAATATTTTCTACTGATTGGCCTCCTATTGTATTTTTGAGAGGTTTCGGTATGAAAACCTTGAATTTCGCTGGTCCTGTCAAAAAATTATTAGTTAAGTCTGTTAGTGACATGTAATTTAGCATATTTATTTTATAAGTCAATAAGAATAATAATGAGGTATACTCATTCATCACTTTTGTTGCTTAGCATCCCATTTATGAATAATTCTTTAGATAAAACTCACTTGAACAAGGTTAGCCAAAGGTGAAAATACGTTCATCATCAATTCTTTTATGATGTTCAAATAATTCAAAGCTTTGGACACCGAAATAGGTGTATTAAATGACGAAGCTATTTAATTACAAAAGGCTAGTCATGAAATATTCACACTGAACATATCATTAGCTATCGATTTGGCAACATATCAGTGAATAAACAAATCCTTCAGGAGTTTTCCAATATTTAAAACAAAGACTTTACCTCTTGAGTGCTTCAACAATTAAACTAAATGATAAACAAAGTTATAAATCATTAAATTCAGATACGGCAAGACTCAGAGGGAAAATGGAAGGCTCTAGAACATCTCCAGCTAACGTAGTAAAATCACTAAAAAGTGGATCAAGTTGTTTCGCATATGTATCTTCGTAGTCCATATTTGAAAACTCGTTCATGCCTGTATTGCCTGTGAAGTTATTAGGATCAGTAAACTCGTCCAACACTCCAGTTTCTTCGACAGAAGAATTGTTTGCAACTTTAGTACTATTCGTCGTTTCAACAGTTTCCAAAGTTTTTGCAAATTCTTGACATAATTCAGTAAGCTGTTCGTTTGGTATGTTTATGAATGTTGTTCCCCAAGTTAAAGGCTTACAGAAATCTTGTGAATTAATAGTATCCAATACTCCCTGCTGGATTGTATCAATGACAGATGAATAATAATTCTTATGACCTACTTTCTGGGCTATTCCCAAAAAGGACTGATAACAGTCTTGAAGCAACTTACTAAATGTTTCTAAATTCTTCTCATATTGAAGATTGTACTTAGTATCGACTAGATTCTTCCTATGATTATGACTGTTTCTTCGGATCATTAAATTGATTCTAATTATTATTGCAGACAAGCATATAAGACACTTATGAATTAATAATTGAATTGATGGAATTGCCAAAAGATCTGAGGAATGTTCGAAGATGATATGATTGTTCTCTACCAAATCGTGTACTGCTTCCAAGAAACCTCTTATCTTGATAACAACTCTTTTGAAATAGAAACTGCAAAAACTTTCATTTCTTTTCCTTTCGAAATGAATGAAAAAATGGAAGAATATGGTTAGCAAAAATGCACTTCCTCGCAGATAAATTTCCACAATCACCGTGTTTTTGAACAGCGGCTCGCCAACTAGAGGACTAGAATAGATCAGTTCTCTTATACGATCGTAGTTAGGAAATGCCCTCTCTCTAGAGGAGATTTCTTCTGTTATTTGACTTGCCTTGACACCTCTTACATCGGTTATAAGTCGTATAAGAGAGAACAAATATTCAAAATGGGAATATGAGTCCAAACGTGAAGCTCGCCTCGATGAATTACCATGTTTAACATTAAAATCTGACAAATTTGGTAGATGTGTATCAAAGGAAAACTTGCTGCAATTAAGAGGAGAGCCATTTGACATGGTGCCATTCACATCTAAAATAAGTAAGAGAAACCAAAGCTTTCTTCTCAACTCTACCTCACTCTCATGGCTGAAGATGTCGGTATTTCGAGGATCCCTTTCAAGTCCTAATGAAAATGCTAGCTCAAACAATGTAGATAAATTTATCTGTGACTTTCCTTTATCTATAACATCACTCACTTCAGGGGCATGCTGTTCATAAATTCTGGTTAAAAGAACAAACTGAAATATTGCAAGATCAATCTCCTTCGATAAATCAAATTGATCTAGACAGCTCCGGGCTACCTCAATTAAATCCAAAGTGATTGGCTGTCCAATCATATATATTAGTTGTTGGCGTCGTTCACTATCTGAAGTTTCATATGCGTGAATTTCCCCAGTGCATGTGAACAATGACAAGTATGAGAACCTCAAAGCGACTAGAAGTGAACCCATATAAACTAAGTCCCTTCTAGTTCGCACCATGATCTTTGGTATTGTATCATCATTGCAAACCTGCCCTAATAAGCTTTTGATTCTCTCTCGAAAGCTTGCTTCTATAAATACAGAGCACATACCATTTATATGACTGAAAAACCTATCAACTAACAACTTTATAACTCCCATTTTAGGGATAACGCTTTGAATTTTGTTAATTAGTTCCATATCCACTTCACAATCAGACGCTCCGGTCCATGATCTATCGGACTGAGAGCAATCATGTGAATCTTCAGATGAAAAAGAAGAAATAAGTTGTCCTTTGTAGTTTGTATGTGAATCAATTGGGAACAGTTGCATTATTTGTTTTCCTTTGAGCTTTGAGGTATTCTTTCCTTCCAATATAATATGCTTCAAGTCTTCAGTTTCTACTAAACGTAACCAGGCAGTACTTAAATACAAATCAATTTTCATTAAAGAAAACCACGACAACGGACCCTTTCCACTTATTCGTGATTGCTCCATCTCGTTTGAGAAATATCCGTCGTAAAAATTGATAACATCATTTTCTGGCAATTTTAAAATCAGCTGTCTGTGGATGGTCATACCTAAGGAAACATCTGGAGTCATAGAGCAGTTGCTACAACTTATCGTTTCATTATCATCACTAACTGAGCTTCGAAGCTCGCTTATTCGCTTTTCAAGCATAGATATCTCGAACTCCACCTTTTCACGACGGTTCTCGGTAGCTTCTTCTTCAGTCATTCTCATCGTTTTCAGAGAGTCATAGTTGCAATCTAGACAACCGTACTTCATACAACTAGAACAGGGCTGCCCCATATCACACTTTATCTTTCTGCGCCTACAGAAGGAGCATGCTTTACTTGATTTCTGCCTTCTCTTTGCTAACATCTTTGAGTATTGATCACTACTACAATACTACTCTTTCTTTCTCATTATGAGATAAGCAGAATCATAGAATATACACAGTCACGTGATAAGCTAAAACGAAGATGAGGAATACGAAATGAAGATGAATGACTTATGACAAACGCATGCCTATGAATCAATGGAGGTGAATGGTCTTGTATTTGGAGTTGTTTTAAGATTTATGCAAATGCATTTACAGTGTAGAAAATAGCACTTTTGCCTTCATAAGAGGGCACAAATTCCACAGGGTGTCACTCGAAGGAATGGGTGCAATTACAAGAGTCGTTATACAGAAAAGAGCCACAGCTGCAATAAAATCTGCTTTTCCATTGGCTGAAAGGGTGCTTCCAGTATTGGGGCATAGTTATAGTCAAAAAAAATGAGATCTTGACCTTAGTTGCGTGGCCATTTCAGAATGTTTGCATCAATTTGGTTCTTCTCAATTTGGTGTCTGTATTAATCAAGGTTTTAAAATAAGATTAAATAGAATTTATTATAAGAGGATTGTTTGTATCAATGACAAGCTTTACTTAGTTGAGGCTCTCCGTGGGTATATTCCGCTTACAATCACGAAGTCTTGGATTCCGCACCATAAAAGTACCAGTTCCGTGTCTCATCTCCGTGTGCGGCTCGTTAACACCCAAAAGGGTATGATTTTTCAACCAAGTTTCATTCGAATGTTAGTAAGATCTTCTATTGCATTGCAACAATTTACTAATAACGAGGTAGCATGATGGCTTATTAATTGTTAGACACAGGGATGTGAAAATATACCGTCCTTCAGCTCCGTTTGAATTTTTAAAGATGTCTCATTGGCTAATTGTCAATAATGAAATACATTTTACTCGGTCCTAATGTGTGGATATATACTCTTCAATGGCAAGGGCTTACTAATTTTTACTGGAAAATAGCATTAACAATTAAAAATTGGCAAGTTATTTATATAGAACCCCATTCAAATCTCAGTTTTGATTTGGAGAGAATATTATTGTCTTAAAGATGCCTTGTGAAGTTTTAATAATTGGTGGCTCTTTTGCTGCATTGGCTGCTGCAGATATGATATTTAAACTTTCAAAGGAGACTCCTACGAAGGTCACATTAGTTTCTGCCTCGTCAAAATCGTTTTTTTGCGTTGCCAGCCCAAGACTAATTATTGAGCCTGAGAATATTGAAAAGACTTACTTTTCGGTGGAAAAGGCATTTAAAAGACGCTCAAATGGTAAGCCATGTGAATTTATCCAAGGAACCGTCACTTCGTCTGACTTTAGTACCAATAGCGTCCAAGTTTTAACAGCTAAAGGTGAGCGTAAACTAACATACGACTACTTGATAATCGCATCAGGCTCCTCTTCAGAAAACGCTTCTTTTAAATTGAAGGATGACTACCAAACCAGTATCGAAGCCGCCAAAACTCTCAGTTCTGATGCTGCTGCTGCTCAAAGTATTTGCGTAATTGGAGGAGGGTCAACTGGAGTTGAAGTTGCTGGTGAATTAGGTTTTAGTTATGGAACCAAGAAGAAAATCAAATTGTTTACGGGTTCCAAAGGACCATTATCATTTTTGGGACAAAAAGCGTCTGATAAAGCCCTTAAATTATTACAATCTTGCAACGTCGAAGTTGTAAACACCAAGATAAGCTCATACGAGAAGGATAAGAATGGTTATGTAGCAAAATTGAGCGACGGATCTTCAGAGAAATTCGATTTGATTATACCTGCTTCAGGATTGAAACCAAATTCACAATTTATAGATGATGAATTTCTTGATTCTCAAGGATATCTTCTTACAGATGAGCATTTTAGAGTCAAGAAATATCACAATGTGTTAGCACTTGGAGACATCTTGTCCATCGGGGAGAGCAGTTTTGTGGACATAAAATTTTATCAGCGAGCTGTCTTTGAATCGGCTGTCAGAAAAGAGATATTTGGTGAAGAGGCAGTTACCTTAAAAGCCTATAAATCGCACGAAGCCAGTGAATTAGTTCCGATTACGAGAAAATCTGGTGTCGGTAAAGTGTTTGGCTGGTCTGTTCCAAGCTGGGTGATTTGGTACTTAAAGAGTAGAGATTTCTTACTTCGCAGGGCAGGCGAAGAGCTAACCTGATTACTTAATTGTCCCGTCTCTTGACAACGGTAAGAATGGATTAGAGATTAATAATACAAAGTTAATAAAGTAATTTAATAATACGAGTGTCCGAGTGTTCAAAAAATTTAGTAGTAGCCAGCCTCCCGTCGGTATTTTTAGGGGACTTAGTTGGTACACCGCTACCAAAGACGTGTAATCTGCTTAATTGAGGTTTACCATAAACGATATGAAATATCGTACTGCATATAGAATGAAATAAGCTTTTACAAGACACTATGACCCGATGCTGAGTACCCCAAAACCAGCTGTGACAATGCAAGCGGAGATATTACTCTATGCTACTGTAACTAATGATAAAGATTGTCACAGAAGCTCCTAGATTGGCACAGAGGTCGTCTAAGTTTCATGTTGTTAGGACTTCACTAAGGTTTCGATCAGGAATACCTGAATATAAAGATGCATCCTATGCAACTAATAAGAAGATTAATGATGTAGCAACTAACAGGAGCAAATTGATAATAGAAAAATTTAGCAAACTTAGAGATAAATACGACTCCCCAAGATATCCGATTGTTTTATGTCATGGGTTTTCTGGATTTGATAAACTTACATTTTTTTCAGAACCCAAAATGATGCAATCTGCAACACAGGATTTGAACCAGGATGTCAAAAGAACGATTAATAATGGATTAATAGAACTAGACTATTGGTATGGGATTAAGGATGCCTTGCAAAAGTTTGGATGTACTGTTATGATTGGAAAAGTTCCCCCATTTGCTTCAATTGAAGATAGAGCTTCGAGTTTAAATGATTTTATAAACCGCCGCTTTAAAGAACTCCGAAAAAACTATAAAGCAGCTAGCATTTATCCATCCGGGAAAGATGAATCTGCAGATAATGGGAAAGGTTCATCAGAAAAAGGCAAGGCAATCAAAGTCAACTTGATAAGTCATTCAATGGGTGGGTTGGATAGTAGATATTTAATTTCGAAACTAAAGCAGCGAGATTATGAAGTAGTTTCTTTAACTACAATTTCGACTCCACACCACGGATCTGAGTGTGCCGATTTCTTTATGGATCATTTCAAAAACAGCACTGCTATGCAAAAGCTCTTTCCCTCGGTAAAGGAGCTTACTACTCAGAACCTAGTCAAATTCAACGAAGAAATTCAAAATGATCCTTCCGTGTCTTATTTTTCTTATGGAGCAAGATTCACTCCGAAATGGTATAATCTCTTTAACGTTACTTGGCGCATCATTAGACGGAGTATAGAGCTAAGAAATAAAAGAGAGCATACACATATATCGACAGATAATGATGGCATGGTAAGCGTCGAAAGTGCAAAATGGGGTGAGTATTTAGGTACTTTGGATCAGGTTGATCATTTAGATCTAATAAATTGGACTAATCGAGCAAGATTAGCTTTCGATAAGGTTGTATTTCAAGAAAACCCAAAATTCAATGCTATAGCATTATATTCAAGTATTGCTGATAGCTTAGCCAAAAAAGGCTTTTAAAAGGATCGATGCATATTTCTGACATTATGGAAAACCATTCAATAAATTTATTATAAATGAGTTAGGAACTATAGTAAATTACATTGGCGAAGGTACTATTAGTTTATTGTAAGTGTTTTCGTGTAGGTAAATTCTTCATATCCCCATGAACTATTGAATCTTCCCATACCACTCTCTTTGAAACCACCATGTGGAAGTGTTGGCTCATCATAAATAGTAGAGCTGTTAATATGAACCCCAGCTGACTCGATTTTCTTTGCAAGCGCAATTGCTTCACTTATGTTATGTGACCATATTGATGCTTTCAAGCAGCTCGTCGCCTTGTTCAATGTTTGAACAACCTCTTCTTTATCAGTATACTTATACACTGTCAAAATGGGTCCAAAAGATTCTGTGGAATCAAGTTTCATTTCAGATGTAACATCCTTTAAAATCATAGGATGAATGACCGAACCTGTATCTTCATCACTTCTCTTCCCGTATAACATTATCGCTCCCTTTTGCAAAGCATCATCAATTAAGTCCATTATTTTGTCTACCTGTGACGTGTCTCTTTGAGGAATAGAATAGACTGGGTCTCGGACCAAAGTTTGAGCACAGCGAAGCAACTCATCGCAATAATCGTCATAAATTGACTCGTGAATGTAGACACTGTCGATACACATACAAATCTGACCCTGATGAGACCAAGCACTCCATAGAATATTTTGGGCCGACTGTTTCAAATCTAGAGGATTATCGACAATGGAGTAGTTTTTGCCTCCCAACTCAAGTAACGTAGGTTTCAAATATTTAGCTGCCGTAATTGCGATCTTCCTACCAACATCTGTAGATCCAGTAAAGTTTACTTTCTTTATGAGAGGATTAGATAGCATGACATCAACAAAGGTTTCTGAATCCTCAGGTTTCGTATGAACTAATTGTAAAGCATTCGGTGGTATACCAGCGTCATGAAACACCTTGACCAATAAATAGGATATAAGAGGTGCCCTCTCCGAGGACTTGAGAACAACAGAGCATCCAGCTGCCAATGGAGCTGCTATACTCCTTCCACATAATATAGCTGGAGCATTCCAAGGTGCCATTGATAAGATGGAACCCATAGGTTGTCTAATTGTCATTGCGAGCAGGGGAATTAGAGCTTTGGCCACTTCACCCTCTGGTTGCGATATTTGACTTATGTAAAGCTCAATTTGCAAGATTAAATGGTTAATATTGAAGTTAGAGAACCATTCAGGCCCTCCTATTTCTTGGTGTGCCTTCACGAACTCATCTTTTCTATTCTTCAATAGGTCACTTACTTTTTTCATCACTTCTATCCTTTCAATGAAGGTTTTAGAAGACCATTCTTGGAATCCTACGTCCGAAGCAGCGCAAATCCTTGGAACTGTTGACGCAAAAGTCCCTGAATTTAAAAAGCTATATGTTTGAATAACCTTATAAGGCGCTTCGTGTGAAAAAACTGGACTGCTTTCACCTGTACTGACCTCTTTTCCTTCAATCACCAAAGGAATATGTACCCATCTTCTTTGAAATGGTATCGAGACAATTGAGGCTCTTTCAAGCTTAGCAGCTTTCCTCACAAACATATAATTCAATGTCACTTCAATACTAGCGATCTAGTATTAATGTCTATTAAGCACTACTTAAGGAAATTTTCTTATATACACTCTAAAGGAGCTCAGCAGCTCGCTTATAATCTTCTGAACATCCCATACAATACTCAAGAATAGAGTCTATTCCGGATTGAATATCACCCGAAGTAGATTCTGAGTTATTAATGAACTCAACAACATTTTCCTTGATATACTCACATCTTAATATTTCGCTAGATAACCAATTTTTCCACTCTCCATTCGCTATTTCCCTTTCCATTGAATTAAGCATGTTTAGTTTGACAATAAGTTCATTTCTTTTGATGCCAACTTCTTGGAAAGCCATTCTGAGACTTCTCGCAACTTCTCTAGTATTATCATCGGCGTAGTCAACGGTCCATCTTACTGTTCTATCGAAATTCAAAATAAAAGATATTTCCCTGTACCTTTGTGAGCATCTACTATGTGACACGTTCGTCTGCTTTTGCCCAAAGTTCTCTTCTATGAGATCCTGCGTTTCTTTGGCGTATAATGCACGCTGTAGCATTAGAGGCTCTGCCGTGAAATACTTATGTGCAATTTTATCTGCACTTCTCACAGTCCAAAAGGAAAGCGTAGACCTTCCTACCAAATAAAAATTGAAAAAGACTGAACCCATGAGCACCAAAATTAAAATTTGATTCATCCTGACTCCCCGGACAAAAGTAATTAGTCCATTTGCAAATATTTGAATGACGTAAGAGAGTATGAACAAAAATGTAAGTATGAACTTCTTCAACAATATCACCAGAATATTTACCAACCCAAACTTTAAAGGCTTTGGGAGGTCAACGTCTTCAAACTTATCCGTGTAACTAAGCTTACCATAAAAATATATTGCCTTCACAATCATACCATGAGTTCCAATTTGATCAACGACTCCTTGAAGCTGCTTATCCAAATTTTTCATTTGATTCACATCTAAATAATACGTAATTTCATCAATGAGCATGTTAAAAATACTCGATTTGGAGAAATCCCTTTTAGAATAGATATAGATCTTACTCCGTTTTCCAGATATACCAACAATGACAACTCTATACTTGACTGTGAAAGAAGATCCTACGAAAAGTTGGAAAGATGATTTTTTATACGTAAAGGTGTAGTAGTCATTTTCAACTATGTTATCAATGACTTGCTCCAATTGCATTGTCCCTTTTTTCCCACTGGCATAAGTCACCTTCAGATTTATTTTTCTTTGCATATGTCCGTTCGGTTTCACTGACCAAGATTTTTTCACCAAAGAATCTAGGGCTGTTAATGGTGATTTGACCTTCAATATTATGGAATTATCGCCCAAAAACGAGTGAAATAGAGCCTTAGGTGGTAGATTGTATACTTTTTCGAAAACCTTTCTTCCCTCCTCTCTGAAATCAACTTTATATTTATCAAGAAACGGTCCTGATTTAGCATTCGTAAAAGATGACTTAAAATCTGCATCTGCTCTCAGGATCGAATCAATTGACTTACGGTTAGCATCACTCTTCTCTAAAAGACTTTCATAGTGAGCTTCCTCTATGTGTTTGAACCCTCCAATCAAATCTTCGAGCCCCTTCGGCTTTTCGCTTGCCTTATTGTTAATTAAATATATCATCTTTTGCTTTATTAAAAAGCCGTCATCCATAAACACTTTCACTTTAAGCAGCCCTTCAATGAAAAATATTTTTAATAAATCAAAGTCTTTTTGATGAATACAATCTACTGCCACCTGATGCCTGACTAGCCCCTTATATAGTGAAACAAATCCGGATATTTGCATGTAAAAGTAAATATGCTTACTTGTTATAAAACATCTTCCACTCAATTCTTGTCTTGAATTTGGAGCCCAAATGCATCTAAATGAAAGTAAACAATATTCACCAGGGTCAACAGCGGTTTCAAAAAGAGCTCTCAACTGAATATCTAGTGGAGCTAGTTCATATGGATAATAATCAGGATAAAGCCGTGAGCCACTAAGGTCCTTGTCAACTAAATCTTGATCAATCGCATCGTCATTCATATCCTCTTCACTTTCTAACAGAGTATGCAAGTAATAGAGTCCCCAGTTCACAGAACCCCAAATATTAGCAGTTAGCGCGGTAGGAAGTGTATTGGTAGCAGCGAAGCTATAGGCAATAATTGATGATTTTGTTGTATCTGTCATTATAGGTGGTCTTATTGTTGGAATTTGGTAATAAATATGCTTCTGAAAATACTTCTCATTTCTCTCTATGTGAGTAGATAATCTACTCGATGTGACTATTTGACCTGAAGCGTTCAAAATTCTTTGACTTACAATTTCCCTGTCGACTGTTGTATTGGCTGTTGAAGCAAATTCCATTACTATTGGAGGGTATCTTCCAGAAGATACGCTCCTCAATATGCTCTCAGTAGTCTCTTGCATGACTCTATTTTTCTCATTCTCAAATACCTTTAGCCAGGATTTCAATTCGAAGAGAGTCTCAGCTTGAAGAGTGATGCTAACGTCTGCCGTCTTCACTTCGAAGCAATATCTTCTATCATCAGAAGGAGAGTATTTAACATGGCACAATAGTATACCAAATTTGTCGGTCTCTTGGACGAAAGTTTGAGAGGGACTAAGTAAAAGCATGCCAAATAAACCACCTTTGATAAATGACCATCTTTTCACCCAAATCGGTTTGGAGGATTTATCAATCCAAGTTTTCATAAATAAATATCCATGCTTTTCTGTACTCGGTTCATCGATATCTCTCAAGGAATGGTAATCTATAAGAGAAATATTATAAAGATCAGGATTCGTAGGCGGAATTACCTGATTGATTGAACTTTCCTCAATTTGAGTTCTTGCCATTTGCATATCATTATACATCTTTTCGATGGTTCCATTATAATAATCACACCACGTTTGTACCCTTTGAACCTTTTTAGCCTGCTCAGATACAAAGTCAAAATCACCATTGAAAATATGCATTTTAGTAGTCCAGACGTTAAATATCATTTTAACTAAGTGCTTGTCCAAACAATTTCCCAAGTCTGACAACGACCGCATAAGTTCGAGTGAACAATGGATATATTCCTTCCTAACATCGAACAAATGCCGAGCATCCTCTATCACTGACTCTGCGCCCTTTGCCTTAGGAGTAGCTACAAATATAGCCAAATAAGTATCGTATTTCTCCTGTGTGGCTTCAAATTTTTTTCTAATTTCCTTATACTTATGAATGCTCCTAGATACCGAATGAGACAATGATTCGATGACATGGGGGTTAACGTTAAGAGCTTCTAAACTTATTCTCCAAAGCTTTCTTAATTGAACTAATGAATCCTTTAAAGTCCCAACGGTATATTCTTGGTCGATCAACCCTTCTTGCAAAAATGTTGGCAATAAATGCTCTAAAAAGGAATTGGAAAACATCTGCAACTCCTTTACATATTTCGGTATCTTCCTCACAGAACTAGACAAGGCAACAAGCCATTTTTCCACATTATCAATTTGAATATCTAAATGGTTTACTGTAGCTCGAAAACTTGGAGAGTCTAGTGCTGCTTCCTTGAAACTAACAGAAACCAATTTAAACTGTCGAGAGGCCGGCTGGATCTCCTGGGACGAGCTGTTTACTGAAGCCATCACTGACGTATTACTGGGCAGTTTTTCGTTGATTGCCCCAGTGCTGTGAAATTATGAAGACTTTGTTTGCCGTAAAAATTACCGGTCCCTTTGTTTTGGTCGCCTAAAATACGACTTGTGTTACTATGAACTCTTTTGTATAGAACACTATTAAACTAGAAATGAAGTGCTTTGTAAAAATGCATATATTCATATATAAGGTAGACATAAGGGATGTTGTTTTCACTTCTTGGGTTTGTACATGACTTGATTATTTAAAGGGAAGCTATGTAAACCAGATTTTGAAGGTTTATTGTGTTTTGCAACAGAGATATGATTCAGCTCTTTCGAAGGATCATAGCCAAGGATCGGACCAAACTTGATTTCTTTGGGATTGCTGTTTTCCTTGTTCTCTTTATACTCCTTTTCTTCTCTAGTAGAGGGAGAAAGTGGTCGAATATCCATTGACTTGGGCGGTGCCGACGGGAAAAACTGTGTTTGAGTAGCAGGTGCCGAATACAATCCAGTTGCACTGAGTCTCAGCATCGAAGGAGGTAAGACTCCATTGTTGTAAACATACTGATGCTGCGCATGATGGACCTGCTGTTGGAATGGGGTAAATTCTGTTGCATTACTTGACATTAATCCTTGAGGAGTTTGCAAGACTGGAGACACATGCTGAGAAATCGACATTTTCACAGGCTCATAAAGCTGTGGTATGGGGGCTGATATACTAATGTGTGGTGGGCTTTGATTGTTTTGTGGACCAGGGGCTATAGATACCGTCAGTCTCTTAGATCTTCCAGCGACATCGTTCAACGAATGAATGGGTTTCAGATTCAGGCTGTCACTGGAATTTCGGTTCTGATAATTATTTTGCATTTGATGTCTTAGCATTCCAAGATTGAATTTTTGAACAATATCGGCGTTGAAGATTGGTATAGCTCCTTCGGAATTCTTTCTCGGCGTTGATGAATCTCTGCGTATTTTCTTCAAATCTGTATCTTGATTTCGTGAAAACGGCGAACTGAATGGTGATGAGACTGCTAAAACGGTAGCATTGTCATCGTCTATATCTTCATCGTCTATTAGATCCACCATTTCAATTGTTGATCCTGTTTTTTCCTCATCTTTGGGAATGCTGAATCCATGAAGAATGTATGCAAAGATATTTGAGTCATTCTCGTTAAAGTCAGGGTCACAAGAATGCTTGTTTTCAAATATTATTTGTACCACAGACAAATCCAAATTAGATTCGACTGATCCATTATTCAAATAAGTAAAGTATCCTCCTAGAAATTGTTTAAGAAATGGAATTTCTAAGTCATATCCATTGCTGCTAGGATAACCATTAATCATATTCGTTGTCTCAAATAAAAACTTTTGCCCTCGAAAGACTTTATTTATACAATGCCAATTCAAGACAGATTTCTTAGATGAAACAGGGATCTTGACATTTATTTTCATGAATGATTCAAAAGAGCCTCTCGATAAGTTCATGCGAGTTGCAGTGTCAGTAAATGACATATTTGATGTAGCTAAATTATCATTCGCTAACTGTAATTTATTCTCCACGCACCAGACAGGAACCTTTTTCTTAGTGACAACATTTGCAATGTCTTTAGAGTCTCTCATATCGACAAAGTCATTCAATTTTATTCTTAAAGCTACCTTATCTAAAGATGTGCTTGAAGTTTTTTCTAACTGTATGAATTGATGAGATAAATGAGAGTCAAGCCTATCGATGAAAGAAACTTGATAAGCTTGGGGAGACAACTTATAAAGTTGTTTAGGTTGTTTTTCATCAAAAGGAGATGAAGCCAAACTTTCTTCCTTCAAGACTGGTGATGATAATAAAACAGCCAATTCTTTGTCAAGAACCGAGTCGGCAGTTTCATTATTACTTTCCGGTAAGATATTTTCAAAGGACGCATTTCCTATATCAGATTCATCAAATAGACCCGCTTTTGGATGAGCCATATTCTCGTCCTCCATTCTCATTTTCATATTCAATTTCATTTTCTTTACTTTCTTGAGTTTGCTTAACCGAAACAACCTTGATGATATTTGCTTTGCTGTCCTCAAAATCCCTGTTTTATGCAAAAGCATTCTTGAAAGCACTTTATTTTGTGATGTGCTTTTCAATACACTTGAATCATGACTCAAATCTCCCAAAAACTGGGTGTATTTAACGTATGACTGTATAAGTATATCATCTAAGTCGCGATTCCATACCTTATCTCCTAGTGGTTCTGAAACACTCTGAGAAGTGGGACGTTTTCGATTTACTGGAGACTCTATAGCTGATTCGATTTGTGATGCAATGGAAGTGTTGGGTGATTCTGTGACACCTGGCGCAAAAGAATCTATTCTTGCTCTTTTCAAAGCCCTTATGCCATGCTGTTGGGGCGTCAGGGTCACTTCTGAAAGCTCGGGGATTCCTTTTGAACCTGGTATACCTTCTAAATTTCTCTTCGATAAGAGCAACTTTTTCGGTGTCAAAAATGACATTTGTTCATTTTCGTAAATTGTATCAAAGGTATGGCTACTATCTTGTCCCAAGGAAGACCATATATCGATAGAATTGGTCTTAGAGCTTGTAGTTTCGTTGGACACGTCTCGCTTACTTTGAGCTGGTTCTGAGGACAAAGATTGCAGGCGTATGCGATCACTCTCTTGTTGTGTCGAAAGTACAGAGTCTTCAACTTTTTCGCTAACTGAATCTTCCTTGTTGTTCTTGGGTTCACTCCCGATGCTTTGACGTGTGATGCTCCCTTTGCTTTGATCTTCATGGCCTACATTACGGCCTTCGTTGACTGCTTTGCTTAAGCTGCTTGAAGTTTGAAAGAACCTCTGAGGTGAAAGTGCATTAAACGTCCCTACTCCACGAGGAGAAGAAAATTGAAATGATGGCAGAAATCCTAGTCCAAAACTAAAAGGTGGCGTTATACCTGGTCCCAATCTCTCTACTCCTAGCCTGTCATGGCCTGCCTTGTTGACAATATTTCGTGAAGTTTTGGGTGTTTCAGGCGGATGAAGAAAGGTGTTGAATGACAGCTCAAGTGTCATAGTGGTCCTTGCTATCTATATAACCACTTTACACTTTCTTTGTTATTATAGTGATGACTTCTTGTAGTGATTGAGTTGATGTAAAAATCAACAAGGTGATTTTTTAAGGGTCTTATCGGGAACACGAAAACGCGGTACTCGAATCTTATATTGGCATAAATTCACCATCGCAAAATCTTGGATACAAATGAAGAGCGCAACTCTTGCGCTATAATAAACGTGGAGAGTATGCATAAATGCGAGTCTACAAAAAGAAAGGAGATTGAAATCGATATTACTAAATCGAAGAGCATTCTTCTATAGATAAAAGACTAAGGATACCGTGATGATCTTTGGGGAGCAAGATGCAAAGCAAAAATATTAAAGTGCTCATTATGGCACATATTTACTAAATTAGTGGTGATTTTTATTGCTTTGCATATCATACATGGGGACTTCCGAACTGAAGTACTTCCTCAACGATAGCTTCACTCAACCCTGGTTGATTCATTTCATACTCTAGAAGATTATTGATCAAGCTGTGGACCGTGCGCTTCGTAGTATCGCTTCTTCCTCTAATATAAACCTGCTCGAGACAGTAGAAAAGGATCTCTCCTTTAGATACGCGGTGGCCATTTGAGGGATGCACTGATCTATTTCCAGGACTTCCAGGAGATTCCTCAAGGGTTCCTTTAGCAGTAACTTGAGGATGGGGAGTATTTTGTTGGTGCGCTTTTTGATGGTATGGTTTGATGGATTTTCTTCCCTCTAAGTCGACGTATGGGTCCAAAGGTGATGACATGGGAGAGTTTGCAATTGACTTTAATGCGACTTGGGAATCATCTGCCATTGGATTGGGAGAGCTATCTGATAATGGGGATCCTAAGCTCTCGTTGGAATTTTCGTCAAAATATGGAGAAACATCTTTGTACAAATTGACAAGAGTTTGCTGCATTTTTGAGCTATGAAATGACTTAAACGTATTGAAGTCCCATTTTATGGAGTTCGTCTTATCTGGCTTTGAAAATATGTCATGTCTCGGCTTCTTAGATGCCTTGTTATGCAATTCAAACCACTCATTTTTCTGCGATATTATTTTAGCCAAGTTTATACTTGATTTAACACTGGTGATGAATCGATGATGTAACAATTTCGCAGAGCTTGGTCTCTTTCTAGGGTCTTTAAGTAAGCAATATTTGACGAAATCCTTAATGTTTTCACTGAAATCGTAGCCCGTCAATATAGGAGGCTTGTTCTTTGGAATCTCAAATAGAATTTTCATAGGATCATATTGGGATAACGGAGGTGAACCGGTCACTAATTCAATAGTCGTTATACCGGTCGACCAAATATCGGCTTTCTCGTTGTATCCGCCGCTCTTTCTTCTAGTGATAACCTCTGGTGCCATCCAGAAAGGTGTCCCTACAAATGTGTTCCGCTTCAATTGTGTCATCGTTATCTCCCCACTTACACCAAAATCGGCAAGCTTGATCTCTCCCTTTTCCGTTAGTAAAATATTAGCAGATTTAATATCTCTGTGAACTTTCTTTTCCTGATGTAAATAGTTTAGCCCTCTCAAGACATCTCGAATAATATAAGCTACCACGTCCTCCGGTAGTTTCTTGCAAAATTTCAATAAATCAGCACAAGAACCACCACCACAGTACTCCATGACAATGAACATAGACATGTCACTAATAAAAGTCTCGATATATTTTGTGATGTATGGAGAATGCAATCTTGAGAGAAATTGTATTTCTTGGATAAGAACTTGAATGTCTTCATTAGTTTCGTCGAGATTTATCACCTTCACAGCCACCAAAGCTTTTGATGACACTTCTGTTGCTTTGTAAACGTCGCCAAAGTTTCCTTTACCAATACACAGTTGAAACTGATACTTGAAAATAGACATTTTAATAAAATTTGCTGAGCAATCAATTTATAGGAACTTTAAGAATTAAGTATCCGAGCTAATCGTTCGAGCTAGATTTCAAGATCTTCTTTAATTATCAATGATAGTAATTGAATAGGAATGAATAGCCGTGCGATAAGTTAGAAGTTAGTAGAAGCAAGCTAAAGACTGCCGTGCGATTTTGGTAATTTCCTTTTAATGGTTCATCAAAAAATATTGCGGCACAAATGTTTTTCGCAGCCACAAATATGAGAATCGCTAACAGTCATACATTAGAGAATTGTTCCCTATGGGGGGTAGAAACCATAAAGTGGCATGTTTAATTGCCGTATCTTGAGAATCCACTATATAATACTACATACCTGTAATTTTAGAGCGCCTAGTCTCATAATAAGCAACAGCATCTGAGGTAATCCCAATGTCCTCATCCAACTGTGTGATATCTTTAATATCACAACCATTTAGCACTAATAATTCAGAAATAATAAAAAGCTTCTTGGTTTTGCTATTATCAGGATCTCCATCCTCAATCTGTATGAACTTCCTTAAAGAGTATTCAAAGAGTGAAATGATTTTTGATACATTGCTTGAGTGAATACTAATTTGCACATTGATGTTAGTGTTGCCTCCAGAAATTATACCTCTCAAAATATTAGGCATGTCAATCTTTTGAATTGACTTTATTAAAAAGTCATCTGGGTTATCGACTTGCTGAAGATATTTTTTATTTATATATTTTTTCGTGATAAATGTCAGCCTTTCATCATCAGAAGAACTCGACGTTGGCTTTGCATCAATCAAGTTTCCTTCTAGATAGGAATTGACTTGATTATTGTTGATATAATTAAGGAGCATTTCTGATTCATTGTCGAAGTTATCGAGTTTCAAAGATTTTATCCTCGATATATGTGAGCCCAAGTTTCTATGGAAAGAGGAGCACTTCACGCAGAAGCAAACAAGAAAGCTAAGCGATACCCACTCCACGGATTCGCTGCTCCCGCAATCAACGCAACAGTCATTTCCACTATCTATTATTGATCTCACAAGTTTAAGGTAATCCTTTTCTGACAAAAGAGGCCTGGAGAAGATTGATACAGGTGAATGTGACTGATCTTGTGTAATCGGTGCAATTACCCGATTTTCAGATAAATCAGTAACTAAGCTGCTGAGTTGAGTACGCGCATCCGTATTCAATTGTTTGGCCCTCGTTGCATTGGTATATGTTTCTCTGAGTCTAGAAGTATCAACAATTTGGCCTGCTTTATACAACGCTTTTACCCACTGATTCCTTTCATCCTCGTTTATTGCTTGAAAAACATGCTTATGTCCAGTTGAGGTCAAAATTTCAAAACAATGCTGTCTCTTTTCATAATTCATTGGCTTTATGCTAGAAAGTGCTAGTTCTATTGGTCTATTAATTTGAACTTTAGCTTTTCTCCAATCAGAATATTCTATTAATTGCCCATTATTTAAAACAACCCATTCTTTGTGCCATCCCTGTTTACCTTGTCCACCTAAGGTATATAGTATTCCTGACATGTCCGAAGTGGCATCATTTGCAGGAGATACTGGAGCAGAGTCAGTGAAGTAAGTGGGTAAGTTGCTGAAAATTAAATCTATATTATCCTTTCTTAAAATAGGGTCTTCGTTAGAGGCAGTGTCGCATTCTAATAAAGGAGCTGTCTGGTTCAATACATTGTATCTTATTACATTGGTTAATTCCTCATTCGATTGACTTGCCTCAATCATTTGCCTGAATTGAAATTTCTGACTATTAAATCTTGAAAGCACATTCAAGTAAATTTTGTAATTATCATCCAAGAGATCTTGGCTGAGCTTTGGGTCACTAAAAATTTTGAAATCTAAAACCCTTCTGTCTTTTTCATTATAAGGTAAGCCGTTAAACTTGAGTACATTCTCTAAAAGCTGATTGAAGTATTGATTGTTTACAACCAGATTCAAATGGTTTAGATAATCAAGTTTTGATAATTCGAAGGCTTTTCTTTTTGCCAATAGTTTCAGCTCAGGCCTCTCCTTCTCATTTGACAAATATTTATTGAGCCAACTGTAATATTCCTTCGAACCGTTTTCGAAATGTTTTCTACTATGTAATAGCTCATTTGGACCGCTACCATCATTGCTGACGGTGTTAGACAAATTGGAAGATATTTTGGAAAGCAATTTTTCATTACAAACATTATTACTGAAAAAGTCAATGTTTTTTTCAAAAGGGTCAAATATCAGTTTAAGTTGATCGTCAAAATCATTCATGAAGCCCATTTTATTCAATAAAGAATTGAAGTGCAATCGAGCTAAAGTCTGAGAATGTTCTATTATCTTCACTCTTGTGTTCCTCATCCTTTTCAAATATAACTGTAGACTTCTCAATTCATCTAGTAAATTCATACATGTCTTTTTAAATATTGGTAAATGTGCTTGGTAAGACGATACCTCTTTTCTAAATTCAGGACCATCCTCAATATCGAGCTTGAAAGCATTACGATAGTCTGATATTTTGAGAGGTTTGACATGTCTTCTATTAGTTTTTGGCTCCATTTTTGAAGAGCGATCGTCTTCAGAGGGTTGAGAAAGACCAGATTCTTCAGGGTCATTAGCAACTTCACTTATCCAGAGGCTGAAGGAAAACAAGAAGTTGTAGTCCTGAATTATATTATCATATTCCCATAAAGAGATATTTATTCTCTTATTTTTGAACATGGTAGAATTAAAACTGTCGTTTACGATTATTTTTTGAAAATCTTTATTAGTTCTGTTAACAGGCAAAGTTGAGTACGACAATTTCGAAACTTCAATATCCCCTTGCGCATAGCATTCCTGGTGCAATATGCTTCTCAATTGCACATTCTCCAAAGTTTCTTTTGCTTTTAAGATAATTAGTGACTTCGATTCGTAATTCTCTACGGGCTTTATTAAAACATTAAATTTGATTTTCTTATGAGAAGATGGCAATTTAATCAATAATGGCACATTTGATCGCTTTTTCTCTTCAAGAATTTGATTCTCAATAAATTCTACTGGCTCCTTGATTTCTTCTCCGCTTTTGCTATAACTTTTTATTATAGATGAACATCGTTTATGTTCATTCAATTCAATAGTATATCGAGTAAGATCTTGCTGATCTGCAAGTATAATCTTTTTAAGAGACACATTGGTTCCGGCTCGTTCCATATAAGGAAGAGACAATCCCAAAACCGTGTCCATGTTATAACCCTAGACAATCCACACACTCTCCCTGAACTGTTAGATATTCAAAACAATCCTGTAGCATATATTCGTATAATTACAAACAGTGACACAAAGACAAAATTTTAAGATAAAGCTATACTTGATCTTTGACGTGGACTGAGTTTAAAGGAAGATCTCTTGAAGTAGTTGACTTCAGTTGGAAACTGCAAATTTCTTAATAAGAGCTACATAAGAGAGGAAAAAGAGCGTTTGTGTATGTGTATGAATGTGTGAAAATGACTATCCTAGAAAGCTACAAGCTATCACGAAGAACACTGCGTAAAAAAAGACGATTTGAAAAAATTAAATGCGATTTCTGTGGATCGAACACAGGACCTTCAGATTAACTGTGACTGGAGTTGAACTTCAGTCTGACGCTCTCCCAACTGAGCTAAAACCGCATCCATGAACCCACGGCGGGAGTCGAACCCGCAATCTTTTGATTAGAAGTCAAACGCGTTAACCATTACGCTACGCAGGCCTTTCTTCAAAAATTTATAAATTGAGGGTATGTCAATACGGAGCTACTGTAATGCACTCCAAGCCATGTTTCGTTCAATACTGGAGATGTGTTTATCACACTTCATTTATGTATACATAATAATTACTGCTTATATTTGCCATAACTTGTTATATAAGCACGAACTTATTAGCAAGCGTCTTATATGAAAGCTGTCAGTTTCAACCCCATAAATATATCCTATCAGAAGTGAAAGTTTCTGTAGGTAATGATGCATTCTACTGATATTGAAAAAAGCTCGGTTATTCAACAGCATCCGATAGAAGCACCAATGTCATTTTGTGCAATGACAGTTTTCTTTGTTCAAATCATGGCAATGCCATCACTAGCCAGATGACATACTTCCTAAAATATTCACGGCAGCTAAGCTCCTCCCCATTGAGGTTCTGGTCAAAGGAAACTACTCCTAAAAATTCTCGAATAAAATTTGTCTGTAGCCCTATATAGCACCCAAAGGCGATTTCTTGTACAGGTTGATTTTTTTCCAGTTATTGTTGAGAGAGTAATAATCAATTGGTCTTCTGTCCATGATTTTGGAGGCTGACTAGACCGTTATGCCAGTAAAAGCTTGAAAGGAGCTTAAGATTTACTATTTACTATTTACTATTTACCATGGTTATAGTATAAAGTAAAGCATAAACCTGCATAAAATAAGACGATTAAAGCTTTCTCTAATGCATTCGTTAATGATTTTCGACTGGAATATTTGCTCTTTTTGAGAATTGGAGCAAACAGCAAATCCCCATGCTTCGACCAATGCTTATTGAAAACCTTTTTATTATAATAATCATTAGAATCTTCTTCGTATACTTCCTTAGCAGAAACTAATAGTCCATCAAGTCCATCTATCTCTTCGACATTTACATCTCTATATACTCCTTTCAACTTTCTATCAATCTGCAATATCAAGCTTTGGAACCGAGCCTCTAAACCATAAATGGATATTTTAGGGGAGAAAAGTAAAAACAAACGTTTTCTGCGCTGCTCTTTAATGTTGACGAGGATATCAGCCCAAAGTTCTAGCTCTTTTTCCTTGCAAGTTTCCCTGTATGGACGTTTTTCCAAAATTTCTGATATTATAATTTCATTAGAAATTTTGTCAAATAGCATTCCATAGCAACCTGCAATAGCACTCGCTAAAACAGTGCCAAAAACAATCTCGATCCCAATAACTAAATCATCCACTTTCAAAATATCACATTGAGCTAGTGCTATTTCAGCTATAATGACCGAGGTGAATATACATCCAACGATCTTTAATGCAAATATACTCTTTTCTAACGATAACATTGTATGGATTTTGTAATATTTATTGTCACCCTTTTTTTTTCCCTTCTAATAATATAGAGTTCATAGAAATGACGTGCGCGTACCACAATAGTGACCTAAAATGAGAAGGATTACAGATTTCCCTTTAAACAGAGATAGTCTTATCATAGAAGCGATGTATACTTTAAAGTATTACTATAAGAACTTTAACATTAGAAGTTTCCCTTTTATCTTAATTTTCTGTTTTCTAGAATTTAAGAGTTATGCGATTGCTTTATATGTGTTATTTGTTATTGAAATAACTTATTATACTCTTTTGTATAAATCATCATCGCAAGTAATGGAAAAAGAGTTAGTTATGAATGTTATTGATAAGAGACCTTTCCGTTTCGCTGATGAGTCTGAAAAGGGCCTATTAATTTGGGATGAGATTATTCAAGATACAGTTATACATGTTGAAAAAAGACTAGGAATTCAAGAGTACGAAATGGGAGACGTCGAGTATGTTAAAGATATATTTATTAGTATAATCAACGAATTCTGTTCTTCATTTGAAAAAAAGGAAAGCAAGGAAGCTGAAGATTTGAGTAATTGGGAGAAGACTTTAGTTGTCGCAAGAAATATTTATGAGCAAGACGTAACAAACTAATATTTGATGCAATCAATTTTTATCCATTTATTTACGAGTGCCTTCAACATTTAAGGTTCTCTAACTAGACCTCACTTCTTGACTTTTCTCAAGTCAAGATTGATCTTTTCATACTTTTTTAACTATTTAGCTTTCTCACTGCTTATAATTTGAACATCCATTATTGAAACTGGAAACAATAAATTCTTTTTAAATTGTAGCGTTGACAACTGAAAGATCCTTATTTCTGCTCACTAGCATGGGTCTTGGATCGGATTGTTTTGGGTTAAGCTTAATATTCGCAGAAATTGGGCTCGATTTAAGTGAAAGTGAGCTTTTATTTAACTACCGGTTATGCAGCTGTTTATTAGAAAGAGAAACTTTCACTACAACACAGGTAGATCCATTTATTTGACAGGAAAATTCTTTGATTCTCCCTTATCATCATAGATTTCAATTTTTTGTCAATCCTTATCATAAACCTCATATTCTTAACTATATCTTTTCAAAGTTGAAGATTCAAAAATTAACCAAACCATTGACCTCAGTCACCCGATCCAACCAATTCTAATAAGAAAACGAAGGAGATTTTCAATGAGTTTGTCACCCCAGAAGGTAACAATGGCAATGATTGTGACGAAGGCAATGAAGCCGAGAACAGCTGCAAAAATATATATCATAGAGAGGAGAAAGTAACGTGAAAATAAAGAAAACTTGTCATTCTTTGATGCCGTTCGCAAGTTGCTTTTAGAATCGCAGTTCTTTATTGAAGAAGCATTGGGACTACCACAAGGATCAGCTTGTACCCTTTTTTCCATTGCGGCTTCATAGGTTTCATAGGCTTCTTCAAGTGACTGGGGCTCCTTAGTAAAAGTATTAGCTTCAATTAAACTGGCAAAGTTTGATAGAAACCACTCAAGAGCAACATTATCCGGCAATCCTTGAGTCACTAAGACATTCATATTATCTTTAAATTGACTCAAACTTTGTTTAGGGTTTTTTGCGTCGTATTTAAGGTGAACCAACTTTGAGAAAGCATCTGATATATCATCTTTCTTCTCGAATTTCTCCCTGAGTCTTTCTTGCACCTCATTAAAAGTTATGTTGCCTTCTTCAAGACTAATTGTTTGCTCAAACCATAACAATGCATTTCCAGAAAGATGGCACTTTAAATAGTTAATCGTAGCTATGTCATCCCAATTATTGAACCTTTGAGCACATGAAACACAACTCAAGAAAGCTTGAACCAACTCAGGGTCCAGCTCTCCAAGGTATTCGACAGTTAGTGTTTGCTTAAATTCAACATCTTTCATTTCTTTTTGAGAATAAATAATTTCATTGGTTCTTTCCTCTAGCTTTTCTAGGCGTTCTTGAAATCGTTCTTCAACTTGTTTCAAGCTTTCTTGGAACCTTTTTTCCAGAAGTCTCTGAGCATTTATCACCTCCTCCAAATTGACTATCATCAAGTTCTTATCAATCTCTATTTTAACGAAATCTATGCAAATGCTTTAAAATATCGGGTACGTGAAATCATTTGAAAATGCTTCGGGATATCGAATTCTTCAATCATCCCAGACACCTCTCTGATACGAAGCTCAAAAACCCAATAGAAGAATTTTTAAAATCTTTAAAAACCATAGGCTTCTCTATGACTCTTAGGATCTTCAAAGTCCTTTCATTGGTGTTGCGACTGTCAATGGCATAAAGAGCCTTCTTATAATGGACTGCTATTTCTTTACAATGTATATGATATTTAGCGAAAAAAAAAAAAGTGGTCAAAATACGAGATGAGTAATAGATCCATAGTCAATGAGCATATTTTTAGCAATTAGACTTCAGGGAAGATATTTATTTAGGTCACAGTCGGTACCTTTTGTTAATATTGCGTCGAAAAGGCTTACTAGTACTATTAATATGATGAAAGAGGTGAAAGAGCCCATCACATTAAACGAAACAGAACTGAGCATCCGTGATTTACTTGTAGAGTTTTGCAATAAATACAACAATCAAAATAAAACCAACAACTTAGTGTTGAGAATAACAGGTGGATGGGTGAGAGATAAGCTATTAGGCAAAGAAAGTAATGATCTTGATATAGCTATTAATGAAATGCTGGGTGAAGAGTTTGCCTCGAAGTTACATGAATATGTCAATAAGGAAAGGCCTGAGCTTCTGATGAAGGCAACTCATCTCATAAAAAAGAATCCCGAGAAATCAAAACACTTGGAAACGTGTACTACTAAGTTGTTTGGATTAGATATCGACTTTGTAAACTTGAGATGTGAGCACTACACCGCGGATAGCAGAGTACCTATAATAGAGTGTGGTACAGCAGAGGAAGATGCTTTGAGAAGAGATGCCACTTTGAATGCTCTATTCTATAACTTGAATGAAAGCAAAATAGAAGATTTCACGGGTTTTGGAAAAGAGGACTTAAAAAACGGAATTTTGCGTACACCATTGCAACCACTCAAGACTTTCTTAGATGACCCATTGAGGGTATTGAGATTAATCAGATTTGCAAGCAGATTCAATTTCATAATTGAGAAAGAAACGTTAGCAGCAATGGCCAATCCAGGTATTAAAGATGCATTAATACATAAAATCAGTAGAGAACGTGTTGGTGTTGAGTTGGACAAAATCCTCTCGGGTCCAAATCCCAAATACGGCTTAAATTTGATAAGTTACGTAAAATTGTCAGAAAGTGTATTCAGTTTTGGCACGCTAACTGAAACTATTTCCAAAATTAACGATCAACATGTTTTGAATGAATTGGAAGTTACTCTGAAGAACCTCAGCATCCATATTCGCAATACAACCAACCTTTCTAATGCATTTGAAGAAATTCTCCAATCAGACGAACGTTTCCCACGCTTTTCTGCTTTGTACCATGATATAATGTCTCACACAAAGTCACAAAAGCTCTTTTGGTTGTCCGCAATATTGGAGAAATATGGTGCAATTCGGATTGTATCGAACCCTAAGCGTAAACACATTCTCAACTCTGCACCTGAATTATTTATCAAAGAGGGTCTAAGATTTGGGAAGGGGGATTTTGACCCTGTCTCGACAATTTTGCAAGAACACAATGACTCAAAAGAACTAATGAATCAAGCGCTACATAATCCGGAATCTGTGGAAAGATCCAAGTTGGGTCTTTATTTGCGCAAATTTGGTTCCTATTTAAATTTAGACATCGTATGCAACTGTTTCATAGATGTGCTTGAGTCGATTTCGCAGCCTGAGAGCAGTTATGACGAAGTTCCACAACCAATAGAAAAATCCCAAAGTGAATACAACAGCGAAATCATACCTTTTATAAAGGGCTACGACTCTCTTCTTGATAGGATTTATTCTCTTGACTTGTCTAATGTCAGTGAATTGAAACCTCTTATCGATGGGAAAACTTTGAGCACCAAATTGCAAATGAAACCAGGTCCTTGGACCGGTAAAATAACCACTGAAATTTTAATTTGGCAATTGGATAATCCACAGGGCTCTCAGGAGGAGTGTTTGGACTATATTAAGCTGATTATTCATAACTATATAGTGTAAATAGGCTACGACATTTATAAAATATCATTATTCTCATTTGTAAGTAGTGCGCATTGGCTGATATGCTAAAAGATATGAGTCAGTAGCATTTTGGCTCCACAAAAATTTTCAGAATTTTTCAGACTCAAATATATACTCTAAACGTTAACGTTCTTAGTCGAGAAGGTTGCTTAAAGGAGGGTGATACTTTAAAGGCAATGACAGATGTTCAAAAGGTATCAATTTTGGGGCGTGAAAGTATCCATGTAGGATATGAGCTCCAAGACCATATGGTCGAAGAAATTATTGTCCATAAGGCATCTTCAACATATGTGTTTATTACTGACGCCCATATACAAAAGACTGAACCATTTAAGAACTTAGTTGCAAAGTTCGAGAAGAAATTGCAGTTGAAGAGACCTGAGTCAAGAATACTAACATATTTTATTCTGCCAGGTGAAGATAATAAGAACAGAAAGACTAAGGCCGAGGTGGAAGATTTCTTATTGCTGAAGGGTTGCACTAGAGACACTGTCATAATAGCTGTAGGAGGAGGGGTTATAGGTGACATGATTGGGTTTGTGGCTGCTACATTCATGAGAGGAGTGCGAGTTATCCAAGTTCCTACAAGTCTTTTAGCAATGGTTGATTCTTCTATCGGAGGAAAGACAGCAATAGATACACCAATGGGTAAAAACTTTATTGGGGCATTTCACCAGCCAGAATATGTCTTCGTAGATATTTCTTTCTTGGAAACGTTACCTACTAGACAATTTATTAATGGAATGGCCGAGGTTGTGAAAACAGCAGCAATTTGGAATGAAGAGGAGTTTAGCAGATTAGAAAATTTTTCAAAAATTTTTTCATCTGTAGTTAATTCAAGCTCTTTAGATATATCACTGATCAAAGATGATATTGTGAAAACTGTTTTGGAGTCAATCAGAGTGAAAGCTTCTGTTGTCTCTTCAGATGAAAAGGAATCTGGATTAAGAAACTTACTCAACTTTGGTCATACTATTGGACATGCCATTGAAGCTATACTAACACCAGAAGCATTACATGGTGAATGTGTATCTATTGGTATGATTAAGGAAGCAGAATTGGCAAGATACCTTGGTGTCTTGGCTCCCGATGCAGTTGCTAGATTATCAAAGTGCCTTACCGCATACGGTCTACCTGTCTCAATAGATGATCCAGCATTTTTAAAAAAGGTTGGAAGGAAGCGTCGTAATGTAAAGTTACCAGTTTTATTAGATAAAATGTCAATTGATAAAAAGAACGATGGAAGTAAAATCAGATGCGTCATATTGGAATGCATAGGCAAGTGCTATCAGCTTAAGGCACATCAAGTCTCTAAGCAAGATTTAGGATTTGTCTTAACTGATGAAGTTTTGGTTCACCCTTTTGATCCAAACTCAACACCAACCACGAACGTCGTTATTCCTCCCGGTTCGAAATCAATCTCAAATAGGGCCTTGGTAATGGCGGCTTTGGGAACGGGCACTGTTAGAATAACTAATCTATTACATTCTGCAGATACAAAACATATGCTTGATGCTATTTCCGCTTTAAAGGGTGCTTCAGTATCCACTGAGGATAATGGAGCAACAATTGTTGTTTCTGGTAATGGTGGAAAATTGCAGACATGTGATGAAGAATTGTATCTTGGTAATGCTGGAACAGCATCAAGATTTTTAACCACGGTCGTATCGTTAGTTGAAAAAAATCCCAAATCAAAGGACTATGTTGTGCTAACTGGTAATGCAAGGATGCAAGAAAGGCCAATTGGCCCATTAGTAGATGCATTAAGATATAATGGTTTGCATATTGATTATCTTAAGTCTGATGGCTCTTTGCCTTTGAAGGTTGAAGCTGGAAGAGGTCTCAACGGAGGTAGAATAGAGCTTGCTGCCACCGTTTCCTCGCAATATGTCTCTTCGATTCTTATGTGTGCACCATATGCCAAGAACCCCGTCACTCTTTCCTTGGTAGGAGGAAAACCGATTTCACAGCTTTATATCGATATGACAATTGCAATGATGAAATCCTTTGGAATTGAGGTTGAGAAATCTACAACAGAAGAACACACTTATCGTATTCCAAAGGGTAGTTACACCAACCCGTCTGAATATATTATTGAATCTGATGCATCTTCAGCAACTTATCCATTAGCCTTCGCTGCTATGACAGGTACATCGTGTACTGTTCCAAGTATAGGATCATCCTCTTTACAAGGTGATGCACGGTTTGCGATTGATGTGTTAGAACCAATGGGCTGTAAAGTGGTTCAGACAGCCACTTCCACAACTGTGAATGGTCCCCCGATGGGGCAATTAAAACCATTACCTCATGTAGATATGGAGCCAATGACTGATGCGTTTTTGACCGCTGCGGTTGTTGCAGCTGTAGCAGATAGCTCGCAGTCGACATCAATTACTGGAATCGCAAACCAAAGAGTAAAAGAGTGTAATCGTATTGCTGCTATGGTGACAGAATTGTCAAAATTTGGTGTTTTAGCTAACGAGTTACCTGATGGTATTGAAATTCACGGGATTTCTTATAAGAATTTAGTCACTCCGTCCATCAAAGATAGAGGAATTGATTCTTATGATGATCACAGAGTTGCAATGTCACTTTCTTTGTTGGCAGGTTTATGTAAGCAGCCTGTCTTGATTAGAGAAAGATCAACAACTGGTAAAACTTGGCCCGGATGGTGGGACATTTTGCATTCAAAATTCAATGTCACACTTGACGGCTATGAACCACCTGAAGAAGTGAAAGACCCTCATGGCGATAGAAGTATCATTGTTATCGGTATGCGCGCAGCAGGCAAGACTACATTGTCTAAATGGATGGCTGCATTCCTTGAATATGAATTTTTCGATCTTGATGAACTTCTTGAAGAGAAGATCAACATGAGTATAAAGGACCTCATCAAAGAAAAGGGCTGGGAAACATTTCGTGAATACGAGAGCGAGATTGCAAAGGAAGCATTTCAAAAGTATGGTAGAAGGTATATTCTTTCAACTGGGGGAGGAATCGTCGAGACAGAACACTCTAGGCAATTGCTCAAAGACTATGTCAAGAGTGGGGGTATTGTTTTACATCTTCACAGAGACTTAGACGAAACCGTTGCATTCTTATCATCGGATGCTTCTCGTCCAGCATATTTTGATGAAATCATGGATGTTTGGAAGAGGAGAGAGAAGTGGTATCACGAATGTTCTAATTATCACTTTTATTCTTCCCACTGTTCTGATGAAAAAGAGTTTCAAATTTTGAGATCAACATTTATACGCTTCTTAAAGACAATCACTGGTATCACCAAGTTTGAAGTTCCCAGTAGAAGTGCTTTCATTAGCTTAACTTATCAGGACTTAGCTGATGCAGTTGATGTTCTAGAAGAGGTAGCTATAGGTTGTAATGCAGTTGAGTTGAGGGTGGATCTCTTGAAAGACTATAGTAAGACTTTTGTTGCAGGACAAGTTTCTCTTTTAAGGAAGTATATTGATCTTCCTATAGTATTTACTGTCAGAACAGTTTCTCAAGGTGGAAGATTCCCAGATGAAGAGACTGAAAAAATTGAAGAGATCCTTTTACTAGGTCTCAAGCTCGGAGTTGAAATCTTGGATCTTCAACTTACATATCCTCAAGATATAATTGATAAAATCTTAGATAATAGGGGTTACACGAGCATAATTGGATCTCATCACGATGTTACTGGAAACATCAAGTGGACTGATGCAGAGTGGAATAGTAAATATGAAAAGGCAGTATCGTTGGAAGTCGATATTGTAAAGCTAGTTGGTCTTGCGCTGGTATTTCAAGATAACTTGGACTTGGAAACATTCAGATCGGCTCACACTTCAAAACCACTTATAGCCATCAACATGGGAGAAGTAGGGAAGTTATCGAGAGCATTGAACAAAGTGTTGACTCCAGTTACCCACGATGCCTTACCTTTTAAAGCCGCAGCTGGTCAATTGACACTTCCTCAGATTGACGAAGTACTCTTTGAGGTAGGTGCGCTTTCTGAAAAGAAGTTTTGGGTAGTAGGATCTCCAATAGAGCACTCGCGATCACCTCAATTACATAACGCAGGTTATGCCAAATTAAGATTACCATACACATTTGACAGATTTGAATCTTCTGATGCTAAAGAAGTCTATGAAAAATTGATCAAACATCCTAAATTTGGTGGATTAGCCGTCACAATGCCTTTGAAATTGGATATCATGAAATATGTGGATGTTCTCTCCGATGCAGCTAAATTGATCGGTGCTGTTAACACAGTTCATTTGAAAAATGGAAAGATATATGGCGATAACACAGATTGGGTTGGCATTGCAAACTCCTTTTCTAGATTCGGAGTCCCAACGGAGGATCGTTCTAACGTTAATGGGCTTATAGTTGGTGCTGGTGGTACTTCGAGAGCAGCGGCGTATGCACTCTACCGGATGGGTTGCAAAAAAATCTATATGATCAACAGAACCTCATCAAAGCTCCAGGAAGTCAAAGATACCCTTCCTTCTGACTTCAATATCCATATCTTAGAAACATTTGAGGAAGCCTCTAATGCAGAACCTGTCTCCCTTGCGGTGTCTTGTATCCCTGCTGCCAAACCTATCGATGAAGTCGTTTTGTCTAAATTGCAGCCATTGTTGCAGGGAGGTAGTGCGGCCCTTTTCACTCCTACTTTATTGGATGCCGCCTATAAACCTAGAGTTACTCCCATAATGAAGTTAGCTCATGAAAAATACAATTGGAAGGTTGTCCCTGGAATAGAAATGTTGGTGAATCAAGGAGAGAAGCAATTTCGCATCCATACATCCTTCTTCCCTCCATTCGAAGTAATTCATAGTGCTGTGGTAAATGAATAACCTGTCTAAACCTTTATGGTTTCCAGCTGATTTTAATTGTTTTAATTAGACAATTAAGGCAGCCTAGAATATCTTATCTGATATTCTGCCCTTTACTTAGCCCTATACTTAAAATTTTGCTTATCTAGATGTACATATTTAGCTCATCGACGGAAAAACCAGGCTGTAGCAGACTCCGAACTCCGAATTTTTCCGCATCGCAAAAAAAAAAAAAAAAAAAAAGAGGAGAAAAAATAGATTAATATAAAACCAATGATTTAAGCTCTTTACGTGTTTTTGTTGCCCAAAAAGTATATTTGTAAAGTTTTCCTTTGATAGCTTAACTTATATATCTTTTTGCAGGGCTTTATATATATAAATTATTGTATAATGAGCCTAGGTAAGCAGATTGGTGCCATGCTAGGCAAAGTTGAACTAGCTTTTAGGAGCAACAAGCGGTCTGTGGCGTTAGAGAGCAGTCGAGGGCTTTTTGGAGGCGCTAGTAGTTATTTCATGCCTCAAAGAAAGGCGGTGAGGGAAGAACCAGATTTGAATCCATATATTCAGTTTCCTGTTCTTACTAAAGAACAGATGAAGCAGATTAGTAATGACAAATATAAATTTGAAGTTGGCTATAGTTCATTTGCATTCCACAGTGATAGATCTTCTCCATTAGTTCATTCTTTATCGGACTTGACAGATCCTGCGCTGCTCAACTCCTTGTTACCAAGGAGAAGACCTCATGGTTCGCCCTCTGATACATTGTCTATCAAGGCAGGCGATGATGCCATGTTGGTGTCCCCTACAGTTTTGGCTGTAGCAGATGGAGTTTCTGGTTGGGAAGGTAAAGGTGAGAATTGCAGCTCTGGTTTGTGGGCAAGGTCGATGTTGGAGACCTTGAGTAGACTCATGACCGAATACAAGCTCAATCACACACCACACCATTTGAATAAAAGAGATATTGATCAGGTGTTGGATGATTCGTACTTGCATACTTCTCATTTGATGGATGTTCAGAATTTTAGAGGATCTTCAACCTTGATTATGGGAATGTTGAGTGGGGAATATCTCAAGATGATAAGTATTGGTGATTCAAAAATGTATATTATTCGTGATGGCGAAATCATAAAAACAAATGAAGAGCAATTGATATCAAGCTTATGTCCACAGCAAATTGGAACGCAAACTTTGAATGTCTTGCCTTCAGATATAGCATGGGTTGATTCGATCAAATTAGAAGTGGATGATATAATTGTCGTATGTTCTGATGGAATATCAGATAATTTGTACGAATGGGAGATAGTGCATTACATCGATGAATATTTGAGTATCAAAAAGGACAACTTGAAAGCAGTTGCCAACAAATTGTTATTGAAAGCCAAGGAAATCGGCTTCGATGACTACGCCTACACACCCTATAATGAGAGAGTAAATTCTTTGCCGAATAAATATGGGAAAAATGTTAGTACTGGTGGGAAATTAGACGATATGTCCATTTGTGTCGCAAGGGTGGCATCTAATAAAGGTTTTAAATAGGAAATAAAGAGAAGGTATTATGGTTAAATTATAGAGTTAATTACAGTTGTCATTCTGTTTAAAATAATCTTTTGCATTTATTATTGGTTGAAATAGTCGACTATAATACAAAATTTTTAATTCAATATACAATAATTGTCTATCTTATGCTGATGCCATTTCTGAAAAATATTGTCTTAATATTAACGATAACATTTCAGGAAGTTCGTTAATGTTCTTCACAATCACGTAAAACTCAAACGGAAAGCTATCCAAGTATTTGTCAACTTTTAATTTCATTGATCCAGTATCTTCATCAGTAATATATGAAACTTGACTCATGTCCATTATAGACTCATTGGAGTTAATACCATCAATGACGACAAATACTAACATTATTTTCTCTTCTCTAGCTTTTCTCACCAATCTTTGAATGGTTTCATGGTTTTCACAAACACCATCGGATATAATGATCTGCAATTGCCATAAGTCTGAGTTTGTGGTGGCTCTTGCATCTTCAAAAATTCTAAGAGATTTGGCACAAAGTTCCTTCACGTCTGTACGAGCTTGCTGGAAATCAAACCATTGAAATACTCTAGCGCCAGTTTCTTGGTTATTGAACGGCTTATCGAAAGGATGAATAAGTTTAACATCTTCACCGAATCTAACAATCGAAAGTCCCCCACTTTCCAATTGAGTTAATGCTTTGGCAACGAGAGCTATGCTATGAAAAGCTAACTCTGTTGACTTGCTCTCACTCATGGATTTGGAATCATCCACTGCTATCATAACTTGGTACTGTCTTTTCGATGGTTTAGTTCTTCTTAACCAGATCTTATCCTTTCGAAAATCTGAAGCGATATATGGAATAATTCTCTTCATGTTTAATCTCTTACCAGTCTTGAAGTCTCCTCTTAATTTAGTAGCAACAGTAGGCTCCAAGATCAACCTTAATTGTTCACATAATCCCGATGCAAGTTCTTGCGTTGCCATTTCACTTTCCTTCCAAATCTCCCTCGCTGTCTCAATGTCAAGCGGAGGGACATCCGACGTTTCATTGACTTTGAGAGAATCCAAACCAATCTCGTTATCAAGAAACTCATCTTCTAGCTCATCTTCAAATTCATTTTTTAACGTCTCGCTTGCTTCTTCGACTTCATTTTTTACCTCCCCTGCCGCCTTTTCAGAAGATTCCATTTGGGGATTCTTATCTAAATCAGCATCAAGATCATTATCTTTAGATTCATTCATCTCATCGACATCCATATCGTCCTCTTTATCTTCTGGCGCATCTTTCATATCTGGTGCCTCCTCTAGATCATCTTCGATTGCCTTATCATCATCTAAAGCTTGCGTTTGCTCTTTATCCGCTGCACCCATAGCTTGAGTGTCAAAATTTGAATTCTCTCCTTCAACGTGCTGAAATTCATCCGGTCTGGTATTAGCTGATTCATCTATGGTTTCTTCATCTTCAATACGCGCTTCTTTAATTTCTTGATGTCGTTTATGGAACTCTTTTAAAGAGTCACCTAACTGTTTCAAAGATTCTTTGGCGAGATCACGAGCATCATTTTTACTTTCTGAATTAGATTCGTCTTGCTGAACTTCTGTTGAAGCACTCCCAGAAGCACCTATATCATCTTTTTCATCTGCAACCTCACTATCAGCACCTTCGCTTCTACTTCCGCTTTCTTGCTTGACAGCAGATTCCATGTCTATATCATCATTAGCAGCCTCCTCTAATCCTCCTTCGGCACCTTCAAGGGACTCCTCATTTCCATTTTCTGGGTTATCTTCAGTTTTCTCATTCTCATTTATATCATCACCATCTACTGATATATCTTCATCATTCGAAGCTTCGTCGCCTTTTTCATTTTCAGCGTCACTTGGAGCTTCATCCTTCAAATCATCGTGATCAATTTCCTCTTCATTAGATTCATCTGGAGAATCGCCTCCTTCCAGGTCATTCTCAACTTTATCCTCGAAATTGTCTTGTTCTTTGTTGTCCAAAGACTCTTCTTCTTCTTCTATCACTTCTTCGGCGTCTAATTCATCGTTTAGGTCGTCTTTTCCATCTTCCGACCCATCTGCATCGTCTTCACCGTCATCATCTTCGTCAAGATTCATATCCTCTGGCAAGTTAAGGGCCTCAGATTGCTCAACATTCTCTTCAAGTTGTTCATTTTCTTCTGCTCTAACTTCATCATCTTGTTCTCCTACGTCTTGTTCGTCTGCATCTTTATCTTCCTCTTCCTGATCCGGTACGTCATCTTTTTCAATAGCGTTTTCATCTTTTTGTTCCTCTTTATTTGCTTGATCACTATTTTGTTCCGTGTCCTCATTTGCTTCCATTTCTTCATCCTTGTTCATTTGATCCATCTTTTGGTCAGTTTCTTTTTCTTTACTATCATCTTGTGCTTCTTCATCCCACATCTTTTCATCTATAGCATTAGGATCTAAATCGTCGATATCATCTACTTCTTCATCCAACTCTTCATCTTCGTCATTCTCTTTATCTTCATCATTCTCTTCTTGGTCAGATGCATCTTCTAAGTCGCCATTTACTTGACCTGATGCATCGGCAGCCTCCTTTTCGTCATCATCTTTAGAATCATCCTGGTTTTCATTATTATGCTCTAAATCATCATCAGAGATGTCTTCATCCATATCGTTAGATTTATTTGTAGCACCTTCGCCGTCACCTAGACCCTCGCCTTCTTGTAAATTGTTGTCTTCTTTCGATTCAGAAGGTTTTTCTGGAGAACAAAGACCCTTTGAAGCCAAGGTATATAATACATTTGACAAAATATAGGTGGCCCTTGACGTTTTTGCGTAGTTTTCGCGGGCCCTTTCAAATATGACACGAACAAGTTTAAGGTAGTGTTGCAAGAGTGGTAAAGTAAATGCTGCCATGGCTGTTGTCAATTCGGATGTTTCGTTATCATGTTCAATATTAAATATAATTTCAAAGAACTTCTCTAACAGTCCGGTAATTTGGCGATAGTTGCAAATTTTTATCATACTGAAAAGCCTCTGTTGTGACGAAACTAGCCAATTATCATCCTCCTCACTTATTGATTCACTTCTAATTTCAGTCACTCTTTGAACTGCTAAGATCGTCAAGTTTGATATTTGCCTCAATGATTTCTCAGCACTTTTGACTGCCTCAAAATCACATTCCTGTTTCATTGCTATAGACTCTGGCGAATCATTTCTAACAGCATTCGTTAACCATCCAAGAATGATGTTAGCTACAAATGCAAGTGACTGGTTTTGTTCCCTCCATTCTGTTAAAGTAGAGGTTACTTCATCAACATAAAATCTGAATTCCTTAATATATTCGACAGCTTCTTGAGAATAGGGCTTAAAGAAGAGCTTCTTGCCTTTCAAATCAAGTTCGTTCAACTTTCGCCTCATGCTATCAAACGACTCTAAGTTTGCGGAAATTCCAAAATTGCTGAGCGAATCAAAAATTCTGAGTGTATAATCAAATAGTTGTGGTAACCAAAATATAGCACTTTCGATATGCTTCATATTTATTTTAGCAGATTCAATCTTAGAGCAGGCGTTTAACTTAGCCAGGGAGTTACTTAAATCTGAGACTTCCAGAAAAGTGTTAAATAGCATCAGTAATTTTTCAACACCGTTAGATAGCTCAAATAGCTTTCCACGAGTTGTAATCAACGAGAAAAGAACATTTTCTACTGCAGCAAGTCCCTTCTCGGCATCTCCTTGCGGAGCATCTTCTGCAACCTTGTTTACTGAAGCTCTCAATCTCGGAAGTAAATCTAAGAGTCTAAAGTAGTACAGATCGCAACCCTTGAGGGAAGTGCCATCAAAAGACTTGCTATTGCTTAATATAAGATTTACCGTCGTTTGAACTTTATGAATCTTGGGGTTAATATTAGTTTTGAGACCCATACGACGAAGCTCTTTTAAGGTATTGCTGATCAATTTCAATTTTTGAGTCTTGAGGGCAGATACTTGCCTCTTGTTTTCCTTCGTAAGCTCCTTGGGTGTTTCATCTCGAAGACGTTCCATGTCAAAGAGTAAATCCTTTGCAAACCCATATAGGTCAGGGTTTTTCTCTGCAACAAGTTGATTAATGTAATTTTCCATATTTTTCTCAACGATAGTAATGTTTTGGAGTCTCTTAGGTCTAGATGACCATGTGTCTATTCTTTGACAAATATCTGAGATCCTTTCATCCAAGTTGATTCTAGGTAATGAAGGTAATGGGGTCAAGGAATCAGAACACTTCACATCAGGTGAGATTCCTTGCTCGATTAGTGGGCCCACTGGAGAAGCCAAAAGCGATCTATACTTCCTAACAATTTTGTAAAGATTATTATGAGACCTTCTAGAGCTTTGCTTAAGAGCATCAATGTTAACATCTTTCCAGCTAGCTAGTAAGATAACCTCGGAAACGTCTTTTTCTAGTCCCTTTTTAACTTTCACAATATTTTCCTTCACAAGAGGAAGAAATTGGCTATAAAAGGTTACAACATTGGCAAGAGAATCACTTGTAGTGTTATTCGATGAAATCATAAAAACATGATTTCCAAATGCCTTGAGTAAATTTAAGCGATGTTCAAATTCCCCAAACTTTGCATCGCTCATGAATAGATTCAATGCAGATATTAGCTTGATGGTATCTTTCTCGTACTCTTCGGTTTCGGACAATTCTGGAATTATAATCGTTTCAAACAAATGGAACCACCATTTTCCAATGTCTTTCTCTACAGCTGCATCTTCATATTCAAAGAGAGCTCGCCAAGTTGATAATTCTAATTTTCTCCAAGACACAATTAAATGTGTCAATCTGTCAAAGTAAGACTTAAGAGAAACGCTTTTAGATGCATACTTTTCCCATTCTGCAATAAACGTGTAAATTTGTTCAATCTTCTGTAATAATCTGGCAATGGGAGTATTCGCCGGTAGCATTAAATACTCATCTGCTGACTTTGCTATGTTTTGAAGGGTAGAATGTTCCGGCCATTCGTCAAGTAAGGCACATGTTCGTTCGTAAAGTGAGCTAACTATTGATATGGCATTCTTTGACTCAACAGTGGAGTTATCATAGTAAAAGTTTAACTTGGTTGCATTCGTAGAGAATTCCTCCTTCGTTGAACCAAACTTCATAATCAATGCAGCGAAGTAAGACGACTTGATAGTCTCAGAAGGACCCTTTCCAACATAGGGTGCGATTAAAACAGATAAATCAGATCCTTCCTGAACTAAGCTTTCAATTTTAGTAGCTTTATCAAATAAGAAAGCATCAATGTATATTCTAGCGATTCTTTGATAGACATCTTCAAAATTAGAATCTTTAGACTTTGATTCTATGCTGATTCCCATGACGTCCTCATAATCCGGGAATAATGATCTGAAATCTTCTTCCGCTGATTTTTCGGTATATTTGTAAAGCAGGTTGCTCTGAGTAAGAGCTTCGTCAGCTTTCAACTTACGTAAAGTCCACCTGTAGTAGAGCAACTGGAAAGCTTGCTTCAAAACAGAGTCCAATTTCACTCGACTCTCGCTAGTGTGGCCGAAATACAACTGGATATAGTATATCATCACAAGCTCGGGTACAGTAGAGTCCAAGTCTAACAGCTTGACCAATTCCCTAACTTCATCGAACCCTTCTGATATAAATGATTCACTTGTCATAGCAACTGCATCAGTGGGTGCCAAGGCTGTAAATGTTCCACGACCTAAATCTGGATCAGTCATAGTGACCAACTCCAAACCAAGCTTTAGGCCGAGAACGTAGCCCTTCAATATGTCATTTAGATCCGAAAACAAAATATAGTTTGCAGACAACCTATGAAGGAACTGCATCGAATTTCTTTGAAATGTTTCTACGATCTTGAAACTAGATTGATTAAGGTTTTCAGCAGAATCTAATAAAGATCTGATGGGGCGGACATCAACTGAAGATTCCATGAAAGCGTTCCATTCTTCGAAAAGTGGTTCGACAGGTGCATCTCCTCTAAATACTCTTGGTTTCAGAGGTTTCTCTGAATCATTCAAGGATGGTAAAAAGTTTTCAAGTAAAATATTATTATCACCTCTGTCTACGACTCTGACGGATTTCCATGCTTCAACAAGTTCTCTTGACGACTCCTGCTGCTTTGAAAATACTTCATAAACCACATGTTCCTTGATCGCAGGATCAAATGCTGAGCTCGGAACAAATAACTGAATGGCCCCGCATGAGAATATGACCCATGCCTTTCCTAATGCACGGATTGAGTTTCCCTTCAATGCAAGATGTAAAGCTGGGATCATAAACTCTTCGCAAACTTTTATAAATTGGTCATTTTCGGAGCTTTGAATTAGTTTCAAAAGATGCTCAGGAGATACTTTGAGATCTTCCACACGTATTGTTGATAAGTTGCTAATTTCTTCTTGAAAGCTGTCCGGAAACGTAGAACGATGAGCTGAAAGCAACTCAAGAAACCAGTTTACTAATAAATTAGTAAATATGACCTTCTGGTCGTTCAAAACAGCTTTAGAATCACTAATCAGGTACTTGGCTAAAAGATCAAGATCATCTATATTCTGTTGTAAATATTTTCCTGGTCCGCTCGGTATTAAATGTAATTTCTGGATAGTAGAGGAAATTAATTCCGTTGAAAAAAGCCCAGAGACTGATGATTCATAATTGTCTACCAGATGTTCCCATAAATTATCAAGGATTGTTGGGTAAGGAGCGAATATTTTCTTATTTTTTAGCCTTGTTAAGCTCATGGTGTGCCTGTCTGTTAAAACTGCTAATTTAGATAATTTTTCTGAGTCTAGCTCAAACTTAGAAATCATCGATGTCTCCATAAAATTACAGAGCAAAGCAAATTCTTTCTTGAGAATATTTTGGCGAACACATAGAAACGATCCTGATATTCTCTTTAGTCTATCTATACCATCACTCAAACTATTGAAGAATGTATTGAATTCCTGGGTTGTAACTTCACCAGATATGATGCCATTGTAGTATTGACAGATCAAGTTTCTCAAGTCAAGAATTTCATTACTTACCTCGTGAAATTGCAAACTCACGACCTTATCAAGCTCTCCTGCCAAGTTTATCAACATGATACAGTTATCCCATGATCTTTGAGACTGTGGGTATTGAGATCTGAAAGTTTCCCATATAATACCCATCGAATTTCCAGTGGATAATAATAATTCTTTCCCAAAGGATTCAAGATCAGCTAAATAAGATGTAGTTAATTTACCCTGGACTTGGTGCTCTGCCCAATCAGTCATTAGATCTTTAAATACTCTAATCTTAGGTTCACTACTACTATTTGATGTTTTCAATAAGCATACCAAAAGTATCTGTAAATCATGTAATGACTTAAAGATACCATGTCTTTTGAAAGGTTGTTCATGAAAATACTGTTCGAAAAATTTAACAACGAATTCACTGGCACATTTGATTAGTTTGTACACGTCAAACCTGGGAGGTCTCTTAATGTTCCTTCCTAAATTAACGGCCGCTGATCTCTCTGTGTATGACAATTCATTAAGTTTCCCAGTAACAGCCCTTTCTTCCAAACGCAAAATTTTATTCGATGTATTTTGAATTCTTTCGAGATTCTCAATAGCGTAAGTTGGCTCAGAAGATTTTAAAGGTGAGCCATCCAGAATCAAAGTAATAGCCAACGGATTAATAAGAGGATGGATAGATTGGAACTGGTCGTAGCCAGTGCAAACCTTTTCAAGCGAAAGCTCGTCGTAAATCTGAACAAAATACGAGAGAATATCTAATTTGATCATTAATTGGAGCTTGCTCGAAATACTGGAGAAACAATATTTTGACTTATCATCAAATTCATTTGATGAAGTGAACACATCATTCCAGTTCTCGAGTTCTCTTAACGTAACAAATGAAGAGATACTCAAAAGGGCGCTAGTAAGCTTCTCCATATTCTTAACGTTTTTGTATCTATATTGCTCAATTGAGTCGTTGAAAACAGCAAATTGTCTCACAAGTGAGTTATTCAGTGCAATAAATGCTGTCATTGGCTTCTCACAGCTGTTCGCACCATTTCCATAAAGACCGAGAAGTTTATGGTCCCAAAAGGTTGCTCTTTCATCAGTTTTGTCGATATATATTTCAACGGCTCTGTTACGCATTGCTCTTGAAAGCTCGCCATATTTAGGGTCCGCAGTCAAGAATAATCTGAAATTGGGATGAGGCTTAATCACTCTAGGCAGACCATCTTCAGAACTGCATTCATTAATAGTGAGAACGCCATCAGTCTCCAATAAGGAATTCAATCTATCAAGAACTGATGGGTTACATAAATTAGCGTTGTCCAAAATCAACCAATTACCTTTTTCAACCGCTTGGACAAGAAGACCGTCAAACCATTCGAAGCGAACACTACTTTGTTTTTGAAGCTTTTTGCCTATAAAAGCACTAGATTCGAGTAATCCTTTAAACTCTGAAATCTGATAAAGACGCGATTCTATGAAGTCCTGAAATTCTTTGAAATTTGATAAGTTAATTTCGTGTGAGTCAATAAACGTAAACACCTCTAAGACAGTGGCGAGTGGCTCTATGTCAGCAGCATTAACACTTCCTAGTTTCTCTAGCATCCAATAAGACATTTGTTCGCGAGCTTTCGAAATAAATCCTCCAACGGCCTTAAAAAGATCTACTTGTTCATATCCACCAAGAATATCCATCGAATCCACGTCATTGTTCATCGCAAATTCATCCACCTGAGCACCTACTACGTTTGCTAAGTACCTTATCAATTGCGTTTTCCCCGAATTCGAGGGACCTGTAATAAGCAAGGGTAATTTATGATTTACACATCTTATTGCAGATTCCAATATTTGATAGTTGCATTGCAAAGGCAAGATATTGGTCCCACTTAGGTGATGCTGAACAACTTTTCTCTTCATTATTGCGTTTCCAGCTTGAACAAATTCACTTCCGAGGTTAAAATAGGTATCTTTCGGGTTCCTTTTTCCAAAAACTGATTCAAATAAATCATTTACTTTCTTTCTGTCATCTGAAGTTCTGAATCTTTGGCTTGCAATAAGGCTTAGGAACTCACTAGGATCAACTGGACTTTGACAGAACGAAGAATTTAATAACTCTAACCAACGCAATGTATCACGTAAATTGAACTCCCAGGGTCCCCCGGATGATCCCCAATTTCTCTCAATTACAACCTCACTTTCTAATTTGGATATGAAAGATATTATTTTAGTTCGAACCTCATCATTGATCTTCGGATATAAATGTTGAGAAATTAGGTCCAAATCATTAGATTTCAATACATCTACGTAGACCACCGTGAAACGGTTAATGAAGGACTTTGGAAGCCCTTTCCTTCCTCCTCCTTGGTATTGTGGATTCTGGGCCGCGAATACTTTAAATTCAGGATGCCGATAGAAGGACCTATCTAACTCTGGTATGTAAGCTTGTCCTCTGTGGTCTAAACAAGCATTAAGTCCTTCTAAAACTGACTGAGAAGCTAAATTCATTTCATCTAATAGAACCCATTCTCCCTTTTGCATTGCCCTCAAAAATGGTGCATCACGCCAAACAAACTCGCCTGTCTTTCCACCTTCAGAAGGTGCATCTGATCCAAAAAGATCAACCAAATCAGTTTGCTCTGATAAATTTATTCTAACCAACGGGTTACCACTCAATTTTCCCAAAGCTGAGATTAAACTAGTCTTTCCTACACCAGGACTGCCTTCCAACAAGATAGGCTTAGAGACTTGCATAGCTCTAATGACTCGCATTGCATTCTTAGCAGTCGTTGGTGCCTCTAAATTGAAAGATTCACTTACTAAAGAAGCTCTACGTGCAATTGAAAAGGCTCCACATGTAAGCTTGACATCATCAAGGCGCACCTCAACATTTTGATCAAAAAATGGAAATAAATCTTTCCCCATAGTTTCTGAAAGTCTTGAAATACATTCTCGTTTATTTTCATTCAATCGTGTTTCATTTTCTGCCAAAAATGCAGTATTATTAGTTCCTAAAGCATCGACAAACACCATACAAGCTCCTTGGAGAAAAGCTTCCTCTGCACTCATATGATTTAACATAATATTAATGAAATCGATCCAAGCCAAGATGTCTCGAAGAGATATAACTCCACTATCAGCTTTACCTCCTCCAAATCTATTTCCAAACCACTCTGAGAATGAGACTATGGAATCACATAACGAAGGCGAATCAGAATCCAATTTGGAGCTAACTATTTGTCTAACGTCGTCGAAATCATCCATCGAAGGTACCCAGATCTCCGTGAACCTATTCCTCAATGCAGCAGAAAGTTCTTTCTTACCATAGTCACCTCCAGGGTTCATTGTAGCGAAGAACTCAAAGCCTTTATTTGCCACTATGAAAGAATCATCCAGACCCTTTTCAGCTAACAATAAGCTTCTTTCAGGCTCCAATACGGAATTAAATCTCTCCAACACCGAATCATCTGCTAAAGATATTTCGTCAAGGAGAAAAAAGTTTCCTTTCTTCATAGCTTGCGTCAAGGGACCGTCGTTCCATTCAAACAATGCGGAGCAACGCTTCCTATCAAAATCTATTTCATCACGAAGACTTTGGTCGGCTTCTGAAATTTTTTCCAAGGAATCGTACCGTTTTATCAATTCGTCCAATCTTACTTCATTCAAAGGGAGTTCGATGCCTTCATCACTTAACACCTTGATTAAGTTGTTAAGAAGTCTACCCTGTACCTCATATCTATTACGCACTGGTCTCTGAGCACCTAAAATATCACTAGTCTCGGTATTTTGATGCGCATTAACCACTGAAAGATCTTTTCCAAGTCTTTTTGCTAGCACTTGACAAACAGTCGTTTTACCACATCCAGTTTCTCCTACTAATAAAATAGGCTCATTATATTTGATACTGGTAGAAACAAGAACCGCGAGACGGCGCATAGCCCTTGTCCAAATTATTGATGATTCGTTAAAAAGAGATTTGTCCTCCAACTTCTCGTAGTATGCTTCCATATCCAACTTAACTCTCATCACTTTCTCGATGATGTCTTTAACGATACCCTTCTCATTGACTTTCCTTACTCTTTCCGCAAGTAGCATATATCCATTTGCCGCTAACTCTTCGTAGCCTATAGCTTCTCTAAAAGCCCATCTAAATAAATCTCTCAAGGTTGCAAAAGAGTTTCTTTGTTCGAATAATCTAGTGGATTGTCTTTGGACTGACAATTCGTGGTAAACCTCAACGATCTTCTTTGCATATGACGGTGCAATCTTGCATCGTTCCCTCAAAATAATTTCTAGTTCATCTTGGGGAATATCATCGAAATGTAACTCTAAAAATCTATTACGGAAAGCTCTTGAAAGTATCTTTCTTCCACCATAGATCCCAGGTGGATTCTGAGTTGCAAATAGCATAAAGTCGGGATGCGGATGGACAACTTCCTGTGTTTCGGGAATGAATAATTCTCTATTATCATCAAGTAAACGGTTCAATGCTTCCAAAACATCTGTCGGGGCCAAGTTTAATTCGTCTAGAACGATCCAATGTCCTTCCCTCAAGGCCCTTACTAATATACCCTCCTTAAAAACTAACTTACCTGTGGAATCAGAAATATAAGTTCCGAGATATTCTTGTAAATCTGTATGCTCATGGTTATTGATACGAACAAACTTGTGACCAGTAATGTTAGCCAAGTAGTTAATCATCGATGTCTTACCAGCAGAAGTTGGTCCTTGGATCAAAACTGGGAACCTCCTTCCAGCAATTGCTCTAACCAAATTTAGCAAGTTTTTCTCAACAAACGGAGTAATAATGTAATGGTCTTGGGGTATTAATTCAATAGGACCTTGTTTTAACCAGTAATGTCTAAACTGAACGTAATGCTCAGTATTAGATTTTGGAGCAGGTGGACATTGGTTCATCACTGATTTTGAATTCTTTAATTTGCCAATAGTATATTTTACAATTACTGGACGAAGAATTTGCTCAGACTTCAAGTCCAAGAGTGTTAAGAACGACATGCAAAATCCTTCGTATAATGCTCTCCTGATACCATACACCTGAGCTATATCGCACACATAGATCAAGGTTCTAGTCAAAGTTCTAATACTGAAATGTGGAGTCTGATTTGCTCCATCCACGATACTTTTTGAATTTGCTAACTCTTTAGCCTCCATGTATAGCTCTGCAATATCTTGACCAACCCATTCATCTGTCAAGGCAAATCGGTGGATATATCGGTCAATAATTGCGAGTAAGTCTTGTATATCTCTATCTGGAGAATGAACGTAAATTTCACTGAATCTGGAACGAATACTGGATGGAAGATCGCGCTTACCGATATCTGTTGATGGATTCATACATCCAAATATTCTAAATTCTGGATGACACTTAATAGACTCGATATCACCTCTTTCACTAAGTAAAATCGATCTTTCATCAATCGAATCCGACAATAAGTCAGCAATGCTCTCCAACGTGTCAGAAGATGCCAAATTGATTTCATCCAACAAAAGCCAATCACCATTTTTGACAGCTTTTACGAGCGACCCTTCTACAAAATTGAAGACAAACGAGTTATCAAGTAATGAGGAGTGAAGCTCGAAATCATCTGCACTCTTCTCAAATTCTGCCCACTTTTGCATAAGGAGGGATTTTTCTTCTGATCTCAACTTACGCTTCTTTCGAGGACCCTCAGAGTCATCTACATTGGAGACGTTGTCTTTTAAAACATCTTTTGCCATTTCTAAAGCTGCCTTCCATAGCTTGACAACATTCTTCCACTGGCTCTTATTAAAGCATTTAGATAAACTTTGAGAGAACCTCTCATTTCTCTTTTTCGAAAATGTTGCAATGAACAAAGTCTCAAAAGTTTCCTGAAGAGGTAATGCAGCAGTTCTAGTACTAACAGGCTTGTAACCTCCTAATAAATCTCCCGACTCCGTTTGTTGAGATACGTTTATTACGGTAAGCTTTTTATTCATCGTTTTTGCAAGTTGTTGAACTACAGTTGTCTTACCTGTACCTGTTTCACCGACAAGTAGCACTGGCTCTGCCATTAACACAGAAACTCCGAGCTGTTCCATTAATTTGAGTGAATGCTTTGTTTTTGCAAAAGAGGTATTACTACCCGTCACTTTTTTGTTGAATAGTTTATCCGAAATTGACTTCTGTAAGGATGCCCGACCAACTATAAACCTGTCACCATCATTTAACATTTGAGGAACGTGCAGGTTCATGAAGTATTTAACCTGAGAGTGAGGTATCTCTAATGATGCACCGATTGCTTGTATAACCGGTTCTAACGCTTTATATTCAGTAATAGAGCTTCCAAAGCAATCCACAGCCTCTGCAAAAATATTCTGAAATATATATGATTCAAACAACGGAGTCTCTATAGTGACACCTTCTCTCTCGAGCATCTGGTTGCAGCGAGAACAAAGCTTAATTACATCTCTGAAAGATATTATACGAGGATGCGATCCCTTATTTAAGGATATAAATGAGGACAGGGAGTATATCTTCACAATGGAATTGTAGCATTTGATAAAGGGATCTATGAGCCTTGAAAGTAATGGAAACTTTGTCGTAAGAATGTTCTTCAAGTCTCTGTCGTCTGGCTCTTCGAGCTCTATAAGCTTCCATAACCTCACACCTATCATGTCTGGAATATGTTGCACAGAATCAGAAGAGGTTCTGATAGTAGCAATGATTTGAAAACCATTCTTAGCCCTGATTGTGTCCCCGCGGGAAGGTATCACAAGTTCTCTCTTCTCTAATAGAGTCAACAAAACAGACAATACTTCCGTAGGAGCCCTATCAATATCCTCTACCAATACCCATTTTCCTTCTTTTGCTGCCGTTGTAAGAACGCCTGCTCTCCACTCAAAGGTGCCAGGTTTCTCACCTGAGGCGTAGGTTCCTAACAATAGCTTAGCATCTGTTTGCTCCCCCAAGTGAATCTTCACGATACGGTCTTTGTAAGACATAAATTTTGCTAACTGATTTATTAAAAATGTCTTGCCCGATCCAGGCTTTCCATGCAATAAAATTGGTGAGTTATGTTGAATACATTTTGCAAGTTTTCTCAAAGCAGTCACTGCTTTCTCTGTAGCGATGAAATCATCGGCTGTGGTCTGCTGGAGTGACTTTCCAATCACATCAGGTATTAGTATCCCGAATACACATATAACCATGGGGTTGAGGTCCTCTGGTTCAATTATCATATTAAATTTTGAGTCAACTTGTGCAGTATTCTTGTTGTCAAATAACTTAGTAAAATTGGATAACCTTTTTGCTTCAAGAACTTCTAAGGTCCCATAATCAACACCCTTATCCGTTTCGTAAGATGATACTAAAGTATCTTTTGAGGATAGATAATTTTGACTCATCTTTATCCGGGAAGTTTCCGAAGCACCTAGATATACTGATAAGATTTGGATTGCAAGATACTTCGAGACGCCATAGGTACTCTCCTTCATTTCGAGAATGCCATAGAGAACACGTGTATCAACATATTTGGAAAAAGTAAGATGATTGTGGTTGACCAATCTATAAAATGCCAATAAAATGTGCTCTAATTCAATATGTGATATGATTCCTTTCGATTCCGACAATGATCTTAACTTTTCAAAAAAGTTGATTTTTGTAACATAGAACTCTGTTAAACTGATACACTCATCGCAACAACCTATTAATCTGGATAAAGCGAGTAAAATGATTGAACCTGGGATAACATTGTTCCATTCCTCATCGGTATAGTTTCTTCTATATTGTTCCTCAAATTCCTTTGGAAAGCTTATCCACCTTGCAACAATATCAAGTATTATATCTCTGTATGCAAATGCAACAACAGGTGTAGTCGTAGGATGTAATCCATATAGCGCTAATCTGTTTAGATTCTCTTTGACAGTTAAAGAAGTATCAATCACAAATTGTGCAACGGGTAATTTTTGAGGAAATGTGGTCTTATATAATTCCATAAGATTATCACATTCCCTCAAGTTGATGCATATACTGTTCTTCATCTTTCCTGCTTCTCAATATTCACCTTAATGAATATATTAGCTGGTGATGTTTAAAACTGTAATAAAAATAAGAGTGTGTATTTGAAAAAAATCGATGCTCTTCTCATGATGAGAATTTTTATTTTTTTTCAAAATCTATTGATCCATTATAAGAGTGATCGAAAGACAAATTGGGGATACAAATCTGGATTAAGCTATTCGAATATAATATAGAAGAGCTGTTCTTTCAGTATAGTCGTAGTATCGTAGTATATATAGTTGAGATTATTCTTGAAATGATACTTGTGTTCTAGTTCCTGAGAGCTTTGTCTATACTTTCCTGCAGATGTAGGTCTGGAGATCGGAATCTGATACTTATCCTAAATATACTCTCCTAACATGGCGAAAATGTGGATTTTTGTTCGTAGCACTATAAGCTGTAGTCAGTTTCAGAGGTTTGAAAGAACTTTTGACGGAATAAGGATCTTTTTCAGGGCATATGATGTTCTTGTGCACAAAGTTGTACTGAGACAGAACTGATATTTAGACCTTATCGCTAGTCTTAATTCAAGTTAAAGAGTTAGATACTTCTGTAGAGTCTAATCGGGGAGTGATATACTAAGATCCATCTGAATAAAATGACATTGGTAATTTTTTTTTAGTTATTGCAAAAAGGTACAGAAATATGTGTTATATAAGGGTCATAATGATAACAAAATAATGGTCAGATAAATGACTGAATCCACAAAGAGTTAATTGTCATACTTTTTGTGTCTTTGGTCAGTTGTCGCAAATAGTCATTCAATGGATGCAAAATCATGAACATAGCATAAAATCTGCTAAATAAAGATTGTGTCTGTGGCAGCTTAACATATTTGCGGCCATTATATAAGTACGTGCTCTTTCCACTCGAAACAAGCTAAGAAACTTTCAAGACTATAAGCGAATGCCCACTATGCTTGCTAAAAGCTTTATTTCAATTATTCTTTCTACTACACTTTTTGCTGGATCAACGGCCGTTTTGGCTGCGAATGATTATAGCGACAACCTGGTCGCTGACAACGGTATGTTTTTTTTATTTGACCTGGGTACCAAATCAATACTAACGCTTTAAAAACAGATTATCTTAAGTCACTGGAGATGTCATATAGGCCCATTTTGCAACGTGCTAACAGAAGATATGGACACTCAAATTTTCACCTTGGAACCAAAACTGAAAATCTACCCTCAAAAACTTTTAAAGGTAAACAGAACAATGAAGCGAAGGAAGAGAAGAAGTTAAGTAAGCCCGATGAGAAGAAAAAGGATGAAAAAGAGAAGAAAAATGACGATAAAGAAAAGAAAAATGACGAAAAAGAGAAGAAGAACGACAAAGAAGGTTCAGATGAAAAAACCGATGTCAAGCCGACCTTTTCTCTTGACTCTATTCCCTCTCATTGCAAGAAGGATACATTTGAATTCAAAACACAAGGGGACGTTTCCTCTATTAATGGGTGCGAAATAATTGTTGGTGACGTCAAAGTGACTGATTACAAGGAACCATTTTTGATTTTGGAAGACACTAAGTACATTTTAGGAAACTTTATCGTCACTAATTCTCCCGAGTTGATTAGAATCGAGGCACCAAATGCTATTTCGATTTCTAAAAACTTTGAGTTGAAAAGACTCACATCCTTATCATTGGTGTCATTCCCTGCCTTAAAATCAACAAAAAAACTTGATTGGCAAGTCTTGCCCATTTTGAGCAGTGTGGAATTTGGGGATGATATTAAAGATCTTGAAAGTATTACAGTATCTGACACTTCATTGACAGGGTTTTCTGGATTCTCATCTGACACATTAGAGATTTTGGACATCAATAACAATAGATTTCTCGATAGCATCAATTCTAGCGTTGCAAGGATAACAAGTAAATTACACATTGCAGCCAATGCTGATGATGTCACTGTATCGCTTCCACTGCTAAGGGTGGCCAACAATATGAGCATCCATGATGTTCAACAAATTGATTTTGGTGGATTAGAGGAGATCGATAATTCAGTCAGCTTCATCAATAATCATTTCGGCCTGTTGAAGCTTCCAAAACTTAAATCAATTGGAGGAACATTGAGTATCCTGAAAAATGATAAAGTGAATGAAATAGAACTTCCTACAGTTAGTACTATTGGAGGAGGATTGATGATTGTGAACAATAATAAAATTGACAAAATAAATTTCCTCCCGAAGTTGAGCACGATTGGTGGTGCAATAGAGTTAGTAGGAAGCATTAAGGAGACCACAATGAAACAATTAAAGTTAGTCAAGGGAAGTGCCAAAATTAAATCGACGGACAAAACTTTTGATTGTACGAAGTGGTCAAGAAGTGAAATTAGTGCTGTCATTAGAGGAGGCAAGATCGAATGTACTAATGCTAACAATGAAAAAATCGTGGCAAATACACCAACCGATGGTGGTTCAATTGACGATATAGACGATTATGAATCAACCAACTCTGACCTGCAATATGACGTTAAGTACCGTTCCCATGCCTCAAGTTTTATTTCTAAAATCAAAATCGATTACGTCGTTTTTATTTTCTTATCATTAATTTCGTTAACATAAACGCTATTTAGGATTTGTATAAGTTCTCATCAATTATCATATCTTTGATTTCAGGTATTACATCATTAATCCAATCACTTTTACCGTCTCTTATATTCTTCCTAATGGAAGATGAACTAATTAAACTCACACCTTGATCTGCATGTTCAGGAAAAACTATACTATCAGACCAGTGGGCTGGTATATGCAGAAATTTACCTTGGTTAATGTCATCAAGGTAAGTCGATTGATCCTTTAAGGAAAAGGAAGTAACGTTTCTTGTGAGGCAAAATAAGTCAGCCGAGTTCATGAAATCTTCCAAAGAAGTCGTCAATTTGTCTGGTAAATAGTATTTAGGATCTAAAATTCGTACCAAGGTATCAAATCCCACCAAGAAAGTCAATTTAATGGTTGAAACTTTATATTCTTTTCTTAAATAATCCAATATTGCAATTGATTTATCAACAAATCTCGCATGCTTCGTTAAAGCAATCCCAATTTTAAGACCCAAGCTTTTCTGCAAATAGTTAGCCATATGGAACATCATTTCGAGTCTTTTATCAAATGGTTCTGGCTGAGGGTTAACCTTATCCGCATTCTTGACAGAAAGTAAGAGCAAGACTGATTTTTCCTTTTCAAGATCTCCAATGCTTTGAAAATGTCTCATTGCCTCTTTTATTAGAGCATAATGTCCCAAATGAGGAGGATTGAAAGACGAATCTAACACACAAATACCACTTGTTTTTGACTCCACGAAGCTAGCTGATGATCTGTAAATGATATCGATATCACGAGGTGACTTTAGAAAGTCAGCTAATGCCTTATGGAAATTGAGCCTTCGAGACATTATAATTGATGTAATAAAGTAATATACGGGACAAGGATTTAAACTAAACGTATGATTAAATAGGGCCCGTGCTTAGGAACCAAGTACGAGGTTGCTGATGATGTATATGCACACCAAATACAAACTGCAAACTGTATTTTGTTAGTCATCACCATACAGTACAGAACAACTTATAAATACCATTTTAATCTATTATACAAGTATATAATTAAAACCTATAAACTCATTCCATAAATTACATAAATTCATACCCTATTGTAATCGATTAGAATTGAAACCCCATTAAAAAGGAAATAAGATGGGAAAAGTTGAGACTTTTTCAACTTCATTTACTCTTAATATTTTTTTTTTTGTAGACCAGTAGATGAGAATGTTGCGTCAAAGAAAAAAAACCTATTTCAAAAACAATCTACCCTCTTCTAATTCCTCAATAGTTGATTCAACGATTTCGTCATCATCATCATCTTCAACTAATTCAATGGTGGCATATTTGATCATGTCCCAACGCTTCCAAAATGATGTGACTTCGTTAAAATCATCTGAATCAACTAAATCCTGCAAGAAGTATTTGGCTTTTGTCAAACGATCCTTGAGTGCTTGTAACTGATGCGAAGATTCGTCTTTAGAATCGATGGATGCTTTTCCTGACGATACCGCACCTTTGGACGTCGATGTAGTCGTTTTTCCATCAGCTAAACCAAAATCTGAGTCGTAGTCCGTAAAGTCAGTCGAATTGTCAAAGTAATCGTCATCATCAGTCACAACCGAAACAGGTGTATCATATCCGTATACTTCATCTTCAACAGATGTGGTCGCATTGCAATATCTAGCCCAAGCCTCGTCAATTGCTCCGACCAAATATTCAAAGCAACGAGACCTCGATTCCCTGTCCAGGTCAGACACTATCTTCTTGGCTCCAGCACAGCTAGTAGCCTCTGAGATAGGTAAAAACTTCGAGCCTTGACAGCTCGATAATTTGCAGTCAATATTTTCATTAGTTTCATTAACTCCTGCAGAAGATTCGTCATCGCTATACTTCGATACCGCGCGCGATAACTCTGAATTCAATGAAAACGAAACTCTAGACGACGCTCTTCTTTTAGCCCTCGCTTGTTCAGCTCTGTAGCATGACTGTTCGTCTTCTGAATCTTCGCTCTCCGATGATGAATACAACGCAGGATTCACAGAATAGATCATTCTGCGCTTGGAGCAGGAAGCTCCATTGTCAAACTCACAGCTTCTCTTGCTGTTGTTCAACACACGTGAGCATAATGCCATTTTGTGAAAATGCAGATGTGTGGACGTGAATATGGTGTAGTGGGTTTTATCCCGTTAAAAAAGACTAGGCCTTTGTGTAACTTTAGCGCGCAAAAACCTCTTTTTCTTTTTTGCTTTGCTGTCTCTTTCTGTTGCCTTGACCAATCAGCGTCCAGAATTCAACCTTTTAAACCAGCAGAACTCTAAATGCTCTTCGATTATTTCCAGTCTTGAGGTGACTGTAAAACTTCGTCTAATGAGTTGAAGTGTCTCTTTGGATCTTCAGCTACCGCTATGTATCGTTTCCCAAGTGTACGGTCTAATTTAGCGCCACCACTATACTGAGAAGACAACCAAGTAGGGGGATGGAAATAAAAGAGGAGGCGAATTAAAAAATCCTGACCACTTTTCTTTAAGCAGAATGTAAGAGTGATGTAGTGAAAAATCCGGAAATTGGATTAATTTATTGTGCGCGGTCATCTGGTGTCGACATTGTCCGGGATACCGTATGCACATTACTATAGGGGCATGGGCAGGGTAACACTACAAATATATATTACCCGCCCTAAAATAGGAGTTGTAGAACATTGTGGAAGACTGTATTAACAGGAGCGCAATTTGAAACATACAAATCAGGGGTCCATTTGGTCAAGAAATTGCTTGGCCGCCAGAAATAGTGAGGTCTCCTGAACGCTAGAGTTATTGCTGGCTGCAGCGCTGGACTGCGAACTTTCACTATCGCTAGAGGAGGGTGCAAAATACTGAGCGTAGTTGGGATTGCTGTAATATTTCGGGGTCGTTTCAGGCGCAAATTTAAGCAACATGTAATCAACTAGAGGGTTGTTGAAGTTAGAACGGATGAAAGACTTAGTATCCGCGGCAACTTGGTAGTACATAACATCGAGACCTGCTCTTTCACCAGCTGCTGGCAGTGTATCATGATGCAGCTTCTTTTCGACTTTTTGTAATAACCAAAGTGTATAAGATAAGAACTTATTGAGATTGCGTTCGTTAATGATGAACATTTCGTTATTCAATGCCTTCATGTAGACATAATGCATTGTCGGGACAGCAAGTTTCAAGAAAACAAACAACAACTTTACCATCAAGATCATAATAGCCTCAATCTTATTTGAAGCATGTTCATTGCGAGATTGGTAATTTTCAGGATCACCTATCTCCTTCACGAGAGCAGCATAGAGCGACTTTTTCGTAGGAGCATCAAGAGAAGCCAAAAAAGATTCTACGTGAGTTGTAGAACCATCCAAAAGGCTGGGACAATCAACATCTTCAAAATGTCGTATTTCTGGACTCCGTTTTCCCTTAGCGAACGACCACAATTTATTTTTCATCTTAATTAATGGAATTTTTATACTCTCTTCGTACCTTTCTACCTCATTGAATCGCTGTTGTTTCAAGTAAGCATCAAAGTTATTGTTGATGAGTTCGTTAAACTTATTATTCTGTTCATTCAAGTACTGTCTTACTCTTACATCCTTAAAGTCTACCTGTGAATCAAAGTCCTTATTCCCCGAATGATCTCCATCAACACTTGCTGAAGTGACCAAAGTGCTCTCATCTTCCTCCTCTGCATTATGGAGCCGCATTCTCAAAATTCTACTGTGTATCTTGTCCCTGGCATCCTCAAACGATTCCGCTTTCTCTTCTTTCTCGACCTTTGAACTATCTAGAGCCTCCCATATAAATCCTGGGATCGAGCTTGAATATGGGAGCTTCCGAGCTATAGAACTTACTAAATCCCTAACTACCATGTCATTTGCTGAATATCCTCTATAGAATTGGATGAGAATGATAGAAATATTTAAAGGCTGAATTTTCATATTTGGTCACATGAGCAACTATTTTGGTTTGCATCCTAAAACGGTCCCAACCTGGAACGATTGCTTAGGGTCTCATTCATTTAAATATATATAGTGATTCTATTGCTGTTAAAGGTAAACGTTTAAAGATTTCAAAAATAGCTTTTATTCCTTCACACTTGGGTTTGGAAAAATAAACATTTGCAAGGGAAGTATTATTTAGTGGAATAAAGTTGCAAGGATGTCGTCTGCCGTTATCAAATTTGTGACAAATAGGCTCTTGAAAGATAACCAGTGGAATAGATTGGGGATGGAAGATCCATATTACGAGCATGTATTAGTGGCTCAAGGGGACCATCCCAAATACAGAAAGGTTCAAAGAAGAATTCCAGATGGTTTATGCTCGAAGGATTTAGACGTCTTATCTAAATTTCGAAAAAGAGCGTATAGGTACGACATGTGGTTCAGTTTTGCCGGTGTAAAATTTGGCTGGGCCAATATAATTGGCCTCGTTCCTATTCTCGGGCAGTTGGTGAATATTTATTGGTCCATAACGTTGTTGCAATTAGCAAGGACTCTCGACGAGGGTTTACCTCTCGACATACAACTTATTTTCATAATTAACGTTTTGATTGACTTCTTACTAGGTTTAATCCCAATTGTTGGGGACTTAATTGTTCTTGGATACAAAGCGAACCTGAGGAATTACTTAGTCTTGGAAAAGCATTTGGAAAGGGTTGGCCAGAAAAATCTAGGTCTCATTGAAGCAGATGAAGTCAGACCAGGCTTCATCAATGAAAAGGTGCAACCTTTGATGGAGAAGAAAGTGTTACCAGCTGCAGCAAAGACTGGTGAAAGTATCAAGGAATTCATTGCGAACCACGCACATTCTAGTGCGACTAAGTCACAAGGATCTGGCTCAGATAGTGAAAAGGACACGAGCTTCGCTTCATCAGCAAGCACTGGAGCGACCTCATTTACGACGTCATCGTCGCTCATGGACGGCTCCAAACCTACACCATTACAGAGATAAAGATACTCTTTGTAGTTACGTATTATTTTTAATTTTATTCATGTCATTTATTGCATAAACCTGTACTGAGACTCATCTCATAGTGAAAGACATCTTCAGCCTCTATTATTATATTTTGCAGTGACTTAGATGATCTACAGTACAATATACAGGAAAGATTTGATGAAATACTCACTGGATGTTATAGCTCTCTGCAGACTACAATACAGACAAATACTTTGTTGCGATTGCAAGTAGAGGCACACAAGATCCAAGGGTTGTTAGAAAGACTGCTGTATCCGCAGCCAACTTACGTTTCTTTAATTGGGAAATTTTAATAGCCAAATATATCATTTGAAACTAAAATATTAGATCAAGATGACTGATGACTCGTTCACCAGCAGCCCTCAAGAGGAAAACGATTCGTTCGAAACAGAAACCACGGCTGTAGCAAAGAGTGAAATAATTGAAAATACTGCGTCGACTAGCTCCAACTCAGAGGCTTTTGAATTGAAAGAGTTGACAAAAAATGAGGATGAAGAAACGTATTCTATCAAGTCTACAGAGGCTGTATTAGAAACTGACAAGGACGACCTCAATGGTGTCTCTGGAAACAATAAAGGAGATGTAACTGAACAACAGCTTAATCCCGATTTGGCGAGTTTTATGGCAGCGTGTCAAGAAGGTAACTTGATTATAGTACAAGAATTGATCTCTTCGAAAAGAGTTTTAGCAGATAACACATTCAGTGACGGCATAACTGGTCTTCATTGGGCAGCAATTAATAATCGGTTGAGTATCGTAAAGTATTTGAATGAAAATGAATATTCGCAAGCGGATTCGAATGCATTAGGTGGCGATTTAAAGGCAACGCCATTGCATTGGGCTTGTCGCAATGGGTTAGTATACATTGTGGACTATTTGATCACGAATGCCGATGCAGATCCCACAATAAGAGACTCACAGTCTTATAATGCTCTTCATTTGGCAGTTCATAGTTCGAACATTACATTAGTCATCTACATTCTATTTACATGCTGCGACGCTCATTCCAATAAAGCGATATATGTTGACGAACCTGACGATTTCAATAGAACTAGCTTGCATTGGGCAGCTTATCAGGGTGACATTTATTCGGTAAATGCATTATTAAGGTTTGGTGCAGACGTCAGCAAGGTTGATAATTCTTTATTCCTCCCTCTTCATTGGGCATTTATGAGAGGATACAAAGCTGTTCTCAAGGCCCTAGTAGAAGCTGGGTCTGACATCTTAGCCAAAAATGATCAGGGAAAGGATTCATTCGAAGTCGCTAAAGATATGAACTGTTACGATACCTGGACAAAAGTTTTGTACGAATGTCGGAGGAGTCCAAAAAATAACTGGGCAGTGAAGCGCCCATTCCTTGATCCAAAAATGGGAAAATTAATTACTTTTTTCACACCGTATGTTACGTTACCTATTTGTTTCTCTGTGTGCTCACTTGGAAAAGGTTTTTTCATACCTAAGTTATTCTTCGCTTTCATAATTTTCTTTGGTTCAATCAGCGTATTAGGGAAATTTATTATTCCTACTTACTTGATTGAAAACAAGGCAATACCAAAATCACCATTATTGGCAGGTGTGTTTTCGGGAACTGCTTTTTGGGCTGTAATAGTTTGGCTTTATGCCATATTGCCCAATTTGTTCATTAAGCATTTCTTTGCGAATTTGATATTAGGTGGACTTATTGCTTCATTTACTTGGTCATTTATTAAAACCATGTTCATCAATCCTGGCTATGTCCCCACTCCGTCAGATAATGCTATTATATACCAAAAGATTAAGGATTTAATGGGCGTAGGAAAATTTGACACAGATCACTTCTGTGTGAATACTTTTAATCGTAAACCTTTAAGATCAAAATACTCCAAAGCATCCAACAAATTGGTGGCTAGATTTGATCATATGTGTCCGTGGGTATACAATGAAATTGGAGTGAGGAATCACAAGTTGTTTGTGACGTTCGTTTATTCCTTGAGTCTTGCCATTTTATTTTTTACTTACTTATCCATGAAGTTATTCGATCAACTAGCCGATGCATACGATAGTGATAATGAGGAAGTTGAATGCACTTTTTTATCTGATGAGCTCTGCTATGCATACAGAAACAACTCGTTTCATTTCAATGTGATGGCATGGTGTCTCTTGCAGTACGTCTGGATATTTTTTTTATCTGTAGTCCAGACATTTCAAATATTGAAGGGGGTTACCTCTTGGGAGTTTATCAATTTGAATGACTTTATGCATCAAAAGAACCACAATCATTCTACGCTACCGAGAGATTTTCCTTTGAACCAGCCAGAGACACCTTCGTCTAGTTTGAGCCAACGGTCAGAAATAGTAACTTGTTGCAGGTTGCTAGGCATAGATCAATTTATATTGACTATGAAGCTTTCCATAGCTTCTTTGTTTAACAAAAGCTCGGCAACCTCAAACTCATACCAGTCGTTAAACAGCTTAACAATTCCGACGGACTATGGATGGAAACAGAACTGGTTGGATTTTTGGTTTTTGGGTGATATTCGTTTACGAAATGTTTTTCTTCTTCCAATTGAAGGTGAAAATAACCTAAATGGAAAGGTCGTAGACTATTACAGACTTTACGAGTATCCTCCGAGAGCTGCCTCAGAACTTGTATAGATCCAACAACTATATTCGACTTGTATCTCTTATTCTACAATATTTATATCTCGTCACGATTATCATTTCATTTAATAA